>NC_071983.1:3471950-3560144 GCF_026283585.1 Hylaeus volcanicus | reverse complement strand
CGGTACAGTCTCCAACAACAGAACAACCTTCAACAACTGCACAGTACACCACGAAGCAAACTTCAACAACTGAGCAATACTTTACAACAGTAACTCCAGTGACAGAACAGCATACCACGGAACGTTCTTCAACAACCGAACGATACACCACTGAAGAACCTCTAACAACTGCACAAGATACCACTGTACACTCTCTAACACCTGAAGACTACATCACTGAACATTCTTCAACAACAGAACAATATACCACGACACAAACTTCAACAACAGAACAATATACCACGACACAATCTTCAGCGACAGAACAATACACCACGGCGCAATCTTCAACAACTGAACAACACACTACGACACAATTTTCAACAACTGTAACGTCTCCTCCCGACTTACAATCCACTTTCGAGACACCAACGAATACCACAATTGGTACAGAGAGCCCACCATGTTCAGATAAGTCTAAATGTGACGTAGGGAATCATCGGCCCGTGTGCTTGAACCTAACAGTCGACCAGAGTACACCTAATTGTAGCATACTCCCAGGTAAAGATCTCACTTGTCGGGAGTTTTGTAAATGTTCTCGTGTTTACCCAATGTGTTTCCACAAAAAGAAAAAAAGATTTTTTCTTCAGTGTGATCGTATCCAGATGAAAATTGGAGGCAACCAATTCTGGAGAGTTGTTGCTCGATCGACAGACCGTTCTACCCATATGGTCGCGATCAGAATATCACTCCGTGTACGATACCGGGTGACCATCACACACGTGTAGAACATTCGACGTAGTACAGTGCACTGTTGCAACCCAGTGCAGACATGGACCTGCTGCATTAGCGCTCTTTGCATGCTGTACATTATTGTGCCTCTGCGCGATCTCCTCTCGCTTGTCTATATTTAACAATTAATTGTAATTTTTCTGTGACGTCCGCTCGAAAAGGAGATCCTCACGTTCCGCGATCTTAAATTATCCGTTTATTTATTTATCTATCAGAACGATCGATCTTCGCGCATCGAACTGGATGTTTCCTTTAAGAGCAGACAAACTAACGACTATTTCTGGGCTTTACACATGTAACACGAAAACCATTATATGTTATAGAAATTAGGGGATTGTGTATATCATTTTCTGTGTTAATTATAGTATACTTTATTTTGTTTAAAGAGTTTTGTTTAGAGATATATATACATATACATATATATATATATGTTAACATATACTCTTGTGATATTCGTTTAGAGAAATTATTAGATGAATCACAATTGGATAAATTACAGTGAAATATAATTAGATTTCTAGAATTACGAATCGAAGGATCACTACTTTGAGCTTCTAATATTTCATCGTTTCGTCAGATACCAAATGCACCACTCACGACGACTGTCTTTCCCAATTGGCCTGTATAAACCAGCAGTGCTTGAACCCGTGCACCATCGAGAATCCATGCGACTTCGTCGAAGTCTGCCACGTTCAGGATCACAGACCAGTTTGCGTGAAAGGTAGAATATCAATCATGACTAATATCACTGACGATCGATTCATAAAATTAACGAAACACTCTGCAAATTTTCCCAGACGTATCCAACGACACTTGCCCCTACTGTCCAGCTGGAATGCAATGCGATTCAACGACGAACACATGCGTGAAAGGTTTGTACAAGATCGAGCGCCACGATCTACCACGCGATCATCTGAATCTCTACCGTATCACGATCGATTCTATCTGTAAATATGTATCTAATGTACATATACAACGACGTGCAATTCTTGTTTTCAATTCGTCGCACCACGTTCGATATTCTCTCGCGATTTTTTCTTCGATCTCCGTATTTCGACCTATGGCTGTCCATATTCGCCTTCGATTTCCAAATTCTCAAGTACGCGTTCGACCAACTATTCAATCGCGTCGTTTTACGAGCGTCGCGCACGGACACAGTGTTTCATACATGCTGATCTGCCCGAGAGGCGTCTACGCACGCACGTCCACGCGACACGCGACTCTTTCTCATTTTTTATCGGTGCACACTGTCTATGGGCTACACGGGCTCTCTCCATCTTTCTCTAGCGGGTTGCGCTAGCGACAAAGATTGTCCGCTGACCACTGCGTGCATCGCGGCAACATGCCAGGAACCGTGCCTGGTGCGGAATCCGTGCGTCAGGAACGCGGTCTGCATGAACACCAATCACCGAGCGGAGTGTAGCTGCGACGACGGCTACCACGGGAACGGCTTCCTCTACTGCGCTCTGGGTAATTATCCTCTCTCGCGATACCTTAACCCATTCAGACCTGGGGATCTCCAAAATCGAGAACACAAAATTTAAAAAATACCGACATCGTAGCTTAGCGATGTCGGTGGTTCATCGTGAACGCCCTTATTTCTGCACGCGAAGAAAGACCAATTTTATTCGAAAACTACGCTATTAGCTCTAAAAATTGGATTCATTAGTACGAGAAAAAAGAATCCTTCAGGTCCAAAGGGGTTAATTTTTTATTTACTTGGACCATATCCAACGATTATTTTCAGAGGACGAAGGCAAGAACATTTGCCACTACAACGAGGATTGTCCACCGAGCAAATACTGCGATCGCCTCAACAGACGATGCATCGACCCTTGTCTGGAGACCGACTGCGGCGACAACGCGAGCTGTCTGCCCGTGAACCACCAAGCCCAGTGCAAGTGTCTGCCAGGGTACGAAGGCAATCCTCTCATCGGATGTACCAAATTGTCCTCCGACCCTTGCGTTCCAAATCCCTGCGGCTTGGACGCAATGTGCGAGAACGACAATGGCAATCCGATCTGCTTCTGTCCCAAAGGTCTGACAGGGAACCCGTTCGAGCAGTGCAGTGAGTATCTGGAGTACAATTGAATCGTTCGCTGCACAAATCGATTAACTTCACGGTTAACCTCAGTTCCAGACGGCGACATGTGCCAAGGCAACCCCTGCGGAGCCAACTCTGGTTGCCGCGTGGTATCAGGGAACGTGAGATGTTTCTGTCTGCCAGGATACGAGGGAAGCCCTCCTCAAGCTCCGTGCACGCTTCCAAACAGCCCTTGCGAGCCGTCTCCCTGCGGACCCAACACCCAATGCACGGTCTTGGCCAATGGCCTGTCGAAATGTACTTGCTTGCCTGGATACATCGAGACTCCCAACACGATCAGAGGATGCGCGCCCAAGACGGACCAATGCGATCCCAATCCTTGCGGGCTCGGTGCTAAATGTGACGCGAACAGAGTGCCAGCTTGCTACTGTCCTGAGCAGACGCTTGGAAATCCTTATCAGAGCTGTGCAGGTATGTGTTTAACCGAAACCAAAATATGGTGTATACATTTAAATTTAGAGAAAAATATATAAGCTGGCGTACGTGGAAAGAGTAGAAATGGCTCAGAGTGCAAAGGATTCGAGACGATAAGATTATAATTTAGATCGTCATAAAAGTTGATTCCTGGCTGTTCGGTTCCAGCACCACCAACCAACGTGCACGATCCTTGCTTACTGATCCCCTGCGGAAAGAACGCCATCTGCATCGTCGAAAACGGGGTTGCAAAGTGCAAGTGCGTTCCACCGTACATTGGCAATCCGTACATAGACGGCTGCGAAGCTGAGTGCTTCGTGAATCAGGACTGCGACAGTCGACTGGCGTGCTTCAATCAGCACTGCAGGGACCCTTGCCCTGGCGTTTGCGGTACCAATGCAAAATGCGAGGTGGACGATCACGTTCCCGTCTGTTCTTGTTTGACTGGATACACCGGGGATCCATTCATCTCCTGTAAAATTGAAAAGTCTCGTAAGTCTTCTCGATAATCTATCGGTTCACGCTTTGGGTACACGTGAACATTGTTGCGTGACATTGGAATTGGTTCTTCTAGCTCTTCCTGGACAGAATCCTTGCATGCCATCGCCATGCGGACCTCACAGCATCTGCCGCGTGATGAACGACCGTGCAGTCTGTTCGTGTAGTCCCGGGTACCACGGTACACCACCTTCCTGTCGTCCAGAGTGTCTGGTCAGCTCGGAGTGCCCTGTCCACCTGGCCTGCATCGGCCAAAAGTGCGGCGATCCTTGTTCCAGCGTGTGCGGTCAGAACGCTCTGTGTCAGGTGATCAGTCACAACCCCGTGTGCAGTTGTCCTCCCGAGTACACAGGCGATCCACTCACGCACTGCTTCAAGGAAGGTAGATATCAATTTTTCTTGCTTGGTTGTTTTTTATGCACGTAACTGTCACTTCAGTTATTGCACTGAATCCATACACCGCATATTTTTTAATTAAATTTAAAATAAAACACTTAATTCGGAGTGCAAACGAGTAAATTTGTCGAGGAAGATTTCTTTAAATCGATCTCTCCTGTTAGTCCTACCGCCGCCAGGACCCAAGAATCCTTGCGTGCCCGCGCCCTGTGGACCGAACGCTGATTGTCGCGTGCAGGAGGATCACCCTGTTTGCACGTGCATCAGTGGAATGTTCGGTGCGCCACCGAATTGCAGACCGGAGTGCTTGATTCACCAAGACTGTCCCAACTATCTCGCTTGCGTCCAGAAGAAGTGCGTGGATCCTTGCGCCGGGTCCTGTGGATTCAACACCAACTGTACCGTACAGAACCATCGGCCCATGTGCCAATGTTACCAGGACTACGAAGGGGATCCTTTCTCTGGATGTAACAAAGGTAGAATCGTTAGTCCGAGTATAACATTCATTCCCCCGTCCCGAAATCCGAGTATAACATTCACTCTTCGCTCGATAGTTACCTTCCCAGTGCCATTGCCTTGCGATCCATCCCCATGCGGTGCGAACGCGGTCTGCAAGGAACGCAACGGAGCTGGCTCCTGCAGCTGTTTACCCGATTATACCGGGGATCCTTACGCGGGATGCAGACCGGAATGCGTTCAGAACTCTGACTGTGTTCACACGAAGGCTTGCATAAACAACAAGTGCAAAGACCCGTGCGTGGGCGCGTGCGGCATAAACGCTCAGTGCCAAGTGATCAACCATCAACCTTCGTGCAGTTGTCTGTCTGGTTACACCGGGGATCCCCTACAGTCCTGTCACGTGCCACCTGGTAGGTCTTCGCAGTTAAAAATTTATTTGGAAACATCGAACCTAGTAGACAAACTACTTTGGTAAACGCATAGGGTACGAATATTTCTAGGACCGACTGTAAGCCTCTTTCTTTCAGTCACACCGGTACCAGGCGACCCATGTCAACCTTCTCCCTGCGGTCCGTACAGCAACTGTCGCGTGATCGACAACCATGCAGTCTGCTCCTGTCAGCCAGACTACGTTGGCAGTCCACCACAGTGTCGTCCAGAATGCGTGGTCAGCACTGACTGCGCCCAGAACACGGCTTGCATCACTCAGAAGTGTAGAGATCCGTGCGTGGGCACTTGCGGCCAGAACGCCGACTGCCAGGTCATCAACCACAATCCAGTCTGCAGTTGCAAGTCTGGATACACCGGTGATCCCTTCTTCGGATGCGTAAAAGAACGTAAGAGTCAAATTTGAACCGTAATAGTGTAACGCATCGTGTTGACACCTCCTGTCCTCGCAACTAGAGAGATTCTGGGCCACCCCGTATAAACCATTCTCGAGTTCCTCGACCGACCTCCAAATATCTCGGCGTCTAAGACACGGGATCGTACTCAGGACGAAACGCTCCCTTCCTTTTCTCCTCTCTCGCTCTCCCTTCACAGAACCGCCACCACAGGATCATACATACATCGTAACCGGAATCTCGAAATATTTCTCAAAGCGGAAAGTAAACAGCCTGGAGGCGACTCGAGTGGCAACCCATGCATCCCATCGCCGTGCGGACCAAACTCCCAGTGTCGCGTGATAGACGGCTTCCCTGCATGTTCCTGTCTACCCAATTACGTGGGCAGGGCACCGAATTGTCGTCCAGAGTGCGTCATCAACGAGGGTTGCCCTGGCAATCTCGCCTGTCAGAACGAACAGTGCGTGGATCCTTGTCCAGGTTCCTGCGGCGTCAACACCTTCTGCAACGTTGTCAAGCACAATCCCGTTTGCATATGCAACCCTGGCTACACTGGCGATCCATTCACCGAGTGCTCGCCTATAATGGAAGGTACGTTCACGCCATTCTTTACCAGACTTACAGTATCTCTCCCATTTTACCCTTCGATCTACCGTGTAAATATTTCTTTGCTTAAAATTGTCTGGCATTTCACGGATATGCATGAAAATTGTCTCTGGCACTCAAACGGTTAATACGCTTCTCACGCGTCCCTCTTCTTCAGAACCAACCACAACGGAACAACCTCGGACACCGTGCAACCCGTCACCCTGCGGTGCGAACGCGATCTGCAACGAACGAAACGGCGCTGGATCTTGCACGTGCTTGCCGGAATACATCGGTGACCCGTACACAGGTTGCAGGCCCGAATGCGTCACGAACGCTGACTGCGAACGCGACAGAGCCTGCCTGAACAACAAATGCGTGAATCCTTGTCCTGGTACCTGCGGTCAGGGAGCCACCTGTCGAGTTGTCAATCACACTCCATCCTGCTCGTGCCTGCCTGGTTACACGGGAGATCCGTTCAACGTTTGCACAGGAAGAGAAGCAGGACCCGAACCCTTACCTGAAAATCCTTGCGAGCCCTCGCCGTGCGGACCCAACAGCAACTGCCGTGTCCACAACGAGCACGCGGTGTGCTTGTGTCAACCAGGATTCGTTGGAATACCACCCACTTGTCGTCCAGAATGTATCGTCAGCTCGGAGTGTCCTCAGAACAAAGCTTGCATCGAGAACAAGTGCGCGGATCCTTGTCCGGGCTCCTGCGGCGTGAACACCAAGTGTCTGACCGTGAACCATAATCCCATTTGCACTTGTGCCGCGGGTTACACGGGCAATCCACTCGTTCACTGTACGAGGTTCAACGTCACCCAACCACCATCGGGCACCGATAATCCTTGCTCTCCCAACCCTTGCGGACCGAATTCTCAGTGCAGGGTGATCGGTTCTCAGCCTGCCTGCTCCTGTCTGTTGAACTTTATCGGACGTCCTCCGAACTGCAGGCCTGAATGCACCGATGACTCCGACTGCTTCCACTCGGCGGCATGCGTGGAACAGAGGTGCAAGAATCCTTGTCCAGGTGCTTGCGGCGAGTTGGCGAGGTGCACCGTTCAAAATCACGTACCGATTTGCACTTGTCCCGAGGGCTACGAAGGAGATGCTTCCGTGCGCTGCGTATTGGCGCCTCCTCCGAGTAAGTCTTCGTTTCAGCCGTTCGTTGCACAAATTGAGCTCCGCGGAAAACAAAAAGTTAAATTTAAGATTTTTCAAAACGTGCAGTTAATTGATCTTGTGCAACGTAAATTTGAATTTTTTCGAGGCTAATTCGTTAAATTCTCGATCGTTCAGCGACCGACCAAAGCGTGGCTAACCCATGTTCGCCGAATCCTTGCGGACCGAACGCGCAGTGCCGCGAGAGGAACGGTGCTGGAGCGTGTGCCTGTCCACCAGACCTCATCGGAGACCCGTACGATAACGAGAGGGGATGTCACAGAGAATGCGAGTCGAACAACGACTGTGCTCCACAACTGGCTTGCGTTGGGTTCAAGTGTTCCGATCCTTGCCCGAGCACCTGCGGTGTGCTGTCCGTTTGCAATGTCCAGCAACACGTCCCAGTGTGTGTCTGTCCTCCTGGATATACCGGAGACCCGTACTTTGCTTGCGAGATTCAAGAAATGACCAGTAAGTTTCGCTCTGAATTCTTTTTATCCGTTTCAGACCTGACGTCCACAGTTGAGGACTGTATGTTTACTGACTGTATGTTTCATTTTATAAATGTATCTTCAGGTGTGTCCCCGTTGGACCCGTGTTCGCCATCGCCTTGCGGCCCCAACAGCAAGTGTCGCGAAGTGAATGGCCAGGCAGTGTGCACGTGTCTCCCAGAGTACAGAGGAATCTCGCCAAACTGCAGACCAGAATGCGTGGTAAACGCAGAGTGTCCTGCTCACCTCACCTGCCTGAACAAGAAGTGCGCGGATCCATGCCCGAACACCTGCGGATTGAGGGCGCAGTGCACCACCAAAAACCACAATCCAATTTGCACGTGCTCCGTAGGCTTCACCGGTGATCCTTTCACTCTGTGTTCACCCATTTGTAGGTTTACTCCTCTAATCGTCTCACTGATCTACGCTGGTTACGCGCGAGTAGTTGACCTCACTTTTCGATTGCAGTTTACAATGACACCCTCGCCACGGAACGGCCACCATCTTGTACTCCGTCGCCTTGCGGTCCAAACTCTCTCTGCCAGATTATATCGGGAAACCCAGCGTGTTCATGTCTACCAACTTACATCGGCGTTCCTCCGGAGTGCAGGCCAGAGTGCATCTTGAGCTCCGAGTGCAAGAGTCATCTAGGGTGCGTGAATCAGAGATGTCAGGATCCCTGTCCAGGCTCGTGCGGCGTCAACGCTCAGTGCCATGTCCTGAATCACATACCGGTTTGCACGTGCATGGAGGGCTTCACTGGAGATCCTTTCACGCAGTGTATACTAGTTCCTCCGAGTAAGAAATTAAGTCTGAATAGGATTCGTGAATTTGGCAGGTTTAAGAAATTAGATGCTACGACAAATGTTAAATTACCTAATCTTCGTTGATCCACGATTCTCGATTTATTTTCACACGCCTCCTCTAAATTCATTTCCAGCCACGTTGCCACCAGTAAGCGACCCGTGCAGCTCATCACCTTGCGGACCAAACGCTTTATGCAATAACGGCGAATGCGAGTGTCTCCCGGAATACATTGGCAATCCGTACGAAGCCTGTCGTCCAGAATGCGTTGTGAACCTGGAGTGTCCCCGCGACAAGACCTGTCTCAGAAACAAATGCAAGGATCCTTGTCCCGGGACGTGTGGTCAAAACGCAGTCTGCGACGTCGTGAATCACATACCCAGCTGTTCCTGTCCACCTGGATACGTTGGGGATCCGTTCGTTAGCTGTCGCACTCAGCCTCTAAGTAAGGATCACTACCATGGAACAGTAGAACGTTTCTACTGCTACGTTCTGATCTCCTGCACGAATTATGTTGCAGTTCCACATCCATCTAAAGATCCGTGCTCGCCTGTGTCACCCTGCGGACCGAACAGCCAGTGTCGCAACATAGAAGACCACGCCGTGTGCTCTTGTCTTCAAGGATACCTCGGTTCTCCACCGTCGTGTAGACCAGAGTGCGTCGTGAGCTCGGAGTGTCCACCAACGCGCGCCTGCGTGAACAAGAAGTGTACAGATCCTTGCCTCGGCTCCTGCGGCTTGAACGCGAGGTGCGAAGTGATCAATCATTCGCCGATCTGTAGCTGTCTACCTGGCCAGACCGGGGATCCGTTCAAGAGCTGCTACGACTTTCCAGGTAGGAACGCTTCCTTCGTTAAACCTTTCAGACCTGACGTCCACGATCGAGGACGCAACATTTTAATATTATGGACGCTATCGCGAATATCCTTATTTCTTCACGCGAAGAAACACCGGTTTTCCTCGAAAAAAGAACAAGTTTAAAATATTTTAGTAGTATATTTTAAAATATTTAAGATCTTTTTTTTTTATTTTTTCTATAATAATCTTACTCCAAGTCAAAAACAATTTCAGTTTGAAAGGGATAAATCGAGTATCTTAGCTACATAATCCAACGGGATGCGTAACGATTATTTTTTATAGATGTGCCGGACGGCAAGGACTCGGGAGATCCTTGCAAACCGTCAACCTGCGGACCAAACGCCCAGTGCCAGAACGCAAACGGTTATCCATCCTGTTCTTGCCTACCTGGATACATAGGCGTACCGCCGTCCTGTCGTCCAGAGTGCCTGATCAATCCTGACTGCCCATCCGACAAAGCCTGCATCAACTCGAAGTGCACGGATCCATGTCCGGGATCCTGCGCGGAGAACGGCAATTGCATGGTCGTTAATCACGCTGTCGTGTGCTCCTGCACACCTGGTTACACTGGAAATCCGTTCGTTCAGTGCATCGAACTGGAAGGTATGTTCGTTTACAGTCGGTCTCATAAGTATTCGTATCTTCTATACGTATCGATGAAATTTGTCCAAATCAAATTATAGGTTCGATGTTTCCAAACAAATTTCTCGCTACAAACATATACAAGCGTAAAGTTTATGTATGAACATATTTATAACGAAACATAATTTGGATAAATTTGTTCGATACTCTTTTTCTGCGCTAAAGCTTCGGAATCTCTAACTCTTCGTGCTTTACGTTACAGAGGAATCCATAAATCCGTGCGAGCCCTCGCCTTGCGGGCCAAACGCCGTCTGCCAACAACGCGACAACGTGGGAGCGTGCATCTGCATCGACGACTACCACGGCAACCCTTACGAGGGATGCCAGCCAGAGTGCATCCTCAGCTCCGATTGTCCAACGAATAAGGCTTGCGTTCGCAACAAGTGCGAGGACCCCTGCCCTGGAATATGCGGCATTCAGGCTCAGTGCTCGGTCATCAATCACATTCCAACCTGCACCTGTCAACCTGGCTACGTGGGAGACCCCTTCACGATCTGCACGCAGCCTCTGATCACGTCCACGGAGTCTACTAGAACGGACCCGTGCAGCCCATCGCCCTGCGGACCGAACAGTTTGTGCCGAGCCGTGAACGATCAGGCCGTCTGCACGTGCCAGGAGTCCTACATCGGTTCGCCGCCAAACTGCAGGCCAGAGTGCGTGGTGAACTCCGAATGTCCTCAGAACAGAGCGTGTTACAAGTACAAGTGCTCCGATCCCTGCCCAGGAACGTGCGGAGTAGGGGCCAATTGTCGCGTGATCAACCACAATCCACTTTGCAGCTGCGCGCCAGGAACCACTGGAGATCCGTTCTCCAGATGTTATCCTCAAATGGGTGAGTAACTGGAGCACCTAGTAAAATGATTTATTTTAGAGAAAGTATCGGACCTAACGACCTTTCGTTTATTTTCTCTTAGTCACGCCATTGCCACCGATCGGCGATCCTTGCAGACCAAGTCCATGCGGTCTGTACGCAGAGTGCAGAGCGATTGGCGATCAAGCCGCTTGCTCCTGTTTGAAGAACTACATAGGTCTGCCACCCAACTGTCGACCCGAGTGCGTCGTCAATACCGACTGTCCATCGAACCAGGCGTGCATCTCTGAAAAATGTCGAGATCCTTGCATCGGATCGTGCGGTCAGAACGCTGATTGCCGTGTGCAGAACCATATTCCTGTTTGCCTCTGTCAAACAGGGTACACCGGTGATCCTTTCTCCCTGTGCACGGAGATACAAGGTACCTGTCTCGGTCTACCATCTATTCGAACACTCTTCTTTATTTTTTCAAGCGCCATAGAATTCATGTTATACTCTTCATCTTACAGAACAACCCAGAGTACCCGAAGACATGTGCAATCCGTCTCCTTGCGGACCCAACGCGGAGTGCGACGAGGGCAACTGCAAGTGTCTTCCGAACTACTTCGGCGATCCTTTCTCGTACTGTCGTCCAGAGTGCACTATGAACTCGGACTGCTCTAGAGTGAAGACATGCGTGAATCATTACTGCATGGATCCGTGCGTTGGCACCTGCGGTACCAGCGCGCAGTGCGACGTGGTCAATCACATCCCGATGTGCAGCTGCCCTCCTGGCACCACGGGGGATCCGTTTGTTCTTTGTCGACCGCACGTTATCAATGGTAGGTTTGATTCTCTGATAGCACCGTATGGTACTGTATGTAGACGGTACTGTATGGTACGGTTTATTGCACCAAAATATTGTAGGGTACGCTTACTCGACCCTTTCAGACCTGGCGTCCACAATCGAAGACAGAAAATTTAATAATTACCGGCGCTATAAGAAAGACTAGTTTTTCTTGAAAACTACGCTATTAGTCTTTTTTTTTTTTTGATGTAGTCCATACTAATTTTAGTCCAAGTAAACCCTAAAAATGAAATTGCATCTATATACGAGGAATGTTTAACTCTTCTAGAGCCCAGGCAACAACCATGCACACCATCTCCCTGCGGCGCGAACAGTGTCTGCAAAGTGGTGAACGATCACGCAGTCTGCTTGTGCCAACCTGGCCTGATAGGCAGTCCACCCGCCTGCAGGCCAGAGTGCGTGGTCACCGCCGATTGTCCTCTGACTCAAGCTTGTCTCGGAAACAAGTGTCAGGACCCGTGTCCAGGCACTTGCGGTCAGAACTCCAAGTGCCAAGTGGTCAACCACAACCCTATATGCATCTGTTACGAGGGATACACTGGCGATCCGTTCACCAGGTGTTACCCTAGGCCAAGTAAGTACTCCAAACGTGCACATAAGCACTTGTATAAAAAGGTTGAAAACGGTCATTCGACGTGGTAGATTTAGTGTTTAACCATCGTCCCAATTTTGTTGGTTGTTTTAACGTTCATCTTAACTTTGTCGCACAGAAGAGCCACCGAGGCCAACGAACCCCTGCCAACCATCCCCCTGTGGACCAAACGCGGAGTGCCAAGTGAGAGGCGATAGTCCAGCTTGTTCGTGTGTGCAAAATTACATCGGTGTACCGCCTAATTGTAGACCCGAGTGCACGATAAATCCCGAGTGTCCGCCGCATTTAGCGTGCATGCAGCAAAAGTGTCGCGATCCGTGTGTCGGTTTGTGCGGTTCGAACGCTGAGTGTACGGTAGTGAATCACCACGCGGTGTGCGCTTGCGCGGAAGGTTACACCGGAAATCCGTTCAGCGTATGCGAGCCGGTCGCCAAGGGTGAGTACACCTCAGAAAACATTGCTGTCGTATTACTCTTTTCTCGTTGCGATAATCGCCGTTTGCATGCAGGCGACGCAGGTAAGTGCTTGTACCTTTCGTAACGCGATCATCGAGCCCAACCCCGTAACCAAATCGCGTCGCATCCTCGTCGACGACGAGCAACGAGATAACATTGTACGAGGTCCGAACGAAAATTCGACGACGAAGCGTCGTCGTGGTGGCGGGGCCTCAGGAATTACAAACTGCACTCATGTACGAATGATAACCGACCATAACGTATCATACACCCAAACCCTCAACGATTAACGGGTTCATATAGAGGAGCACGCCTTCATTACCCCATGCGTACTACCCATATATCGTAACCATGAATGAAATAACCGTATTACGAAATGGTGGCGGGGCCTATGGAGTACATAGGCTCGTAATTGCACTCACCCCTTGACAGATATGCGATAACCAAGCCTATACGTATGTACACACCCTCGTAACGAGGAATATTGCACGCATTGATCACTCCCAACCAAGCATATCGCTTCGAGACACCCGTCACGTTTAGAGAAACACCCTAGATCTACGTCCTCACCGTGTTACCCCTGCGTCCCTGCGAACGAAACATAAAAAACCTAGACACGGAAGCATTAACCCCTGAAACATCAGTAAACATTAGAAATATGGTGTCAGCTTGTCGTATCCCCGATTTTTAGATTTAGACACGCTTACAAACGACCTGTCCCGACCCCGAAGCCACGCTTACGCATCGAAAGGTGCCCCTGTGACCATCCCCTAATAGAACTCGATCCCCTCTAACGAGACACAGACCCAAGTAACCCCAAGAAACACGCACCTCACGACCCGAAACACCCTAACCAACCGAACCCAATGCGAGACCATGACCACACTCGATCGTATCGTCCCGCTGATGGAACCCGAGTCGCCCAAGATCAGCTTCCGCTTAAATCATTCGTCGCCGCATTCGCACGAAGCTGATTCCGTCGACACTCTATACGAGAATTCATAACGCTGCACGAGCTTTCGATTGACCATCCGCTTCATGATCGATTAAAATTAAGTGAAAGTGTTTCTCTTTCCATCAGATGTACCCCTAGACCTTAGGAAACCATGCGAGCCTTCCCCGTGCGGCGCCAATGCAATCTGTCGCGAAAACAACGGCGTCGGTTCCTGTTCCTGTCCTCCAGACTACATAGGCGACCCGTACCAAGGATGCCGACCCGAATGCACCCAAAATTCCGATTGCGCCAAGACGATGGCCTGCACGGGCCTCAAGTGCAGGGACCCGTGCCCAGGAACCTGCGGATTGCAAGCCCGATGCGAAACGATCAATCACGTTCCAGTTTGCTCGTGTAACCGTGGCTACTCGGGCAACCCCTTTACCTATTGCTCTCCGATCGTGCTCGAGCGTAAGCCTCTATTTCGTATCAAGTACTGCCTGGCAGGATTAGGGAGGGGCACTCGAGGCTATCCGATAAACTCATCCCGAATGTGTTTGGCTTCGACCCTCGTGAGTGACCTCTGAATGATCTCAAAATCCACCAACCCTTTTTCGATCAGATAAATTACGTTTCCTCTTGTCTTCCGAAAGGATGAATTGACCTCGAACGACCTCGAATGCCGTCCAATTTTTCACAACAAATATCCTTTAGGAGTTCGGATAGCCTAGCTCAAATGCCTCGACCGTATTAAATCCACAGCACGAATAGCGAGCATCTACACGATCACCTAAAAAGGACTCGGAACAAAATCATTTATAATACGATATTCTCCCCATACAGCTACCCTATCAGAGTCAGACCCGTGTAGTCCCTCTCCTTGTGGACCCAACAGTAAGTGTCGAAACGTGAACGACCACGCAGTCTGCTCCTGCCTCGCAAATTTCATCGGAACCCCACCGTACTGTCGACCCGAGTGCGTGATGAACAGCGAGTGCCCGTTGGACCTTGCGTGCATCAATCAAAGATGCACGTCTCCCTGCACGAACTCCTGCGGTATCAACACGCAGTGTAGAGCGATCAACCACAGCCCAATTTGCACCTGCAACCTCGGATACACCGGGGACCCGTTTACGAAATGCTTCCCCGCACCACGTAAGAATACTTCTCTAGATTCGTTCATCCTGCATCCAATCGATCCATGGTTTGTCGTTCTCGTGACAGTCCTGCGTTGGATCTCCTTTGTTCTGCCTTTATTGTCTTGTCGTGCTTTACTTGATTTTACTTTTCTTTTCTATGTTATTTTGATCCAACCAGACCATATATACTTTTAATATTTTCAATGATCGTTCTCTTCTGCCATTTATTCTTCAAGATCACTTAGCCGGGACCCTTCTGATCGAATCGGTAAACATTAGAAATACAGCCCAACTTTGAGCCCTAATAGATCGACTACTGGAAAAATATCCAATCTATGTTTCTACTCATTTTATTACTTTCCACGTGGACTATCGCTGTTACAACTGACGTTGAAAACAAAAATTACAGAACCAACCCCGAACGACTGCTCCCTAGCCCCGATCGACCCCTGCGTACCGTCGCCCTGTGGCACGTACGCGGAGTGCCGGAATATCGGTGGCACGCCTTCGTGTTCCTGCTTGCCCGCGTACCTTGGATCCCCGCCGAATTGCCGACCAGAATGTCGCGTCAACTCCGACTGTCCCATGAGTCTCGCGTGCAGCAACGAGAAGTGCAGGGACCCTTGCTTGGGATCCTGCGGTGTCACGTCCTTGTGCTCCGTTTACAACCACGTTCCCGTGTGCACGTGCCCCGAGGGATACACGGGGGATCCCTTCGGCAACTGCTACCCAGCCCCGATGAAGCCAAGTAAGAATTAATCCTTTGCACTCGGGAGGTGACTCTCGGTCACCACTAGGTTCGACTCTGTGAATCAACCAGCAATAACGTTCGCTTAGGTTTAATCTCTTCGAAATCTCGAAGTGTCAATGAAATGATTGTCGTTGAGGCAAAGGTGACTCGATTCTCAAATCTCAAATTAGAGATCTCATTATCGAATCTAAGCTCAGCATTCGTGGCGATAGAATGATAAAAAAGCATCCCGAGTTGCTGGTAGGTACCAGAAAGAAGTGCCTCGAGTGCAAAGGGTTGACCTTGAAGAGGATTCGATCGATGGTGATCGAACGAGCAGGAAACTAGAGATCGTTCGTTTGTTTCGCAGCTGAACCAGCTGTCGTTGATCCTTGCGCGTCATCGCCGTGTGGCTCGAACGCCCGCTGCGATAACGGTTTGTGCACGTGCCTGCCGGAGTATCAGGGCGATCCCTACGTGGGCTGTCGTCCCGAGTGCGTGTTGAACACCGATTGTCCGCTGAATCGTGCCTGCGTCAGGAACAAGTGCGTGGATCCTTGTCCAGGCACGTGCGGCCAGAACGCGTTGTGTTCGGTGTACAACCACGTGCCTATGTGCAGCTGCCCTAACGGAATGGAGGGGAACGCTTTCGTTCTGTGCTCCGTTCTTCGAGGTACCTTTTCTCTTCGTTTTCACCCCTTTTCACCCCTTTCACCCCTTATCGCGTCGATCTTAGATTTATCTTTCGAGCAGCAAGGATTCTTTTTCCTGAATCCCTCTACTTCTCGCATCGCGCGATAGGGGGTTATTTTTGCCATCTTGTCCAATTATTATACTATGCAACAATCCATTCACCCTCCAACTATCTCAGATCCTGTGTCGAGGAATCCTTGCTCGCCCTCGCCCTGCGGACCGAACAGCGTGTGTCGAGAGGTCAACGAGCAGCCCGTCTGCTCCTGCGTGACAGGATTCCTAGGTGTACCACCTGCCTGCAGACCGGAGTGCACGGTCAGTTCCGACTGTCCCCTAACGGAAGCCTGTAGCAATCAGAAGTGCATAAACCCCTGTCCTGGAACCTGTGGCTTCAGAGCTGTCTGCAACGTCGTAAATCACAATCCAGTGTGCAGCTGCTCGCCAGGACACATCGGCGATCCTTTCGTTCAATGCGTGCCTGAACGTAAGACCCGTTGCTCGGAGATTTCACTCCTCGATCGGAGTTAATACGGATCCCATTGATAACGTATCCTGTTCTTTTAGCGATTGGCCGGCCTGTAGGGAACCCATGCGAACCTTCCCCATGCGGGCCCAATGCTCAGTGTAGAGTTTCCAACGACGCACCCTCGTGCTCGTGTTTGCCGGAATTTCTAGGCGCCCCTCCAAATTGCAAGCCGGAATGTATCAGCAACAGCGAGTGTCCAGGTCACTTGGCCTGCCTGAACCAGAAATGCGGAGATCCTTGTCCAGGCTCCTGTGGAGCCAACTCTGACTGTCGCGTTGTTAGCCACACACCCATGTGCGTCTGTCCTGGGGACTTCACTGGCGATCCTTTCACTCAGTGTGTCCCTAAACCACGTAAGAATCAAACAGGGCTGGACTCTCCAGACAAACCAATAATAATAAAAAAGAACGAAATATTTTCAATATCAATTCTTCGTTTGTAATGTCGCTTCCTCCATCTTCCATTTCGTTTCAACGATTACTGGCGATCTTCTAGCTGTGCCGATCAACCTTTCCCCCTGCGAACCGTCGCCTTGCGGCTTCAACGCGATATGCAGGGAGTTGAACGGCGTTGGTTCCTGTTCTTGTCTGCCGGATTACATCGGAAACCCTTACGAGGGTTGTCGACCAGAATGCGTGATCGACACGGACTGTCCCTCCACATTGAGCTGCATCCGCTCCAAGTGCCAGGACCCATGTCCTGGCACCTGTGGCACCAACACCGAGTGCCAGGTCATCGATCACCGGCCCGCGTGCGCCTGCATCACAGGATACAGCGGGAATCCTTTCCAATACTGTACCTTGATTCGCGAAATAGGTATACGCTCGAAAAGCTCGCACAGCTTCTAATTCTGTTCCAATCGGCGAAGACGCCTCGCTGAAAAGAGACTAAAACCCCGCAGGAAACCAAACACAGTACATGGACCCGTGCAACCCGTCCCCCTGCGGACCGAACAGTCAATGTCGCGTAGTCAACGAACAAGGTGTGTGTTCCTGTCTACCAGAGTACAGAGGCTCTCCTCCGATGTGTCGTCCAGAGTGCGTCCTAAACTCGGATTGCCCTGCGAATCGAGCTTGCGTCAACCAGAAATGCGTGGATCCATGTCCCAGTTCGTGTGGCGCGTTCGCCACTTGCGTGGTCAGGAACCACAGTCCGATTTGTGCCTGCAGAGATTCGTACACCGGAGACCCGTTCACTAGATGCTTCCCCGTTCCAAGTAAGGCCCCTTCGGACCAGTTCGAAACCACTAAAAATAGTCCAAAAGTCGATCCGAGTCCTCAACACGTTGCTTACCTTTTCAGCATTCGTACCCCCCGCAGCGGTCGAACCATCGCAACCCTGTCTCCCCTCCCCTTGCGGTCCGTACTCGGAATGTCGCGTGGCGAACAACGGTCCATCCTGCCAGTGCTTGGCCGACTATACAGGAAGTCCTCCCAACTGTAGACCGGAGTGCACCGTCAACTCCGACTGTCCCAGCAACAGAGCCTGCATCAGGCAGAAGTGTCTGGATCCCTGTTCAGGATCCTGCGGAGTAGGGACACGGTGCAGCGTGTTCAATCACGTGCCCATGTGCACGTGCATCGAGGAGTACACCGGAGATCCCTTCAACAATTGCTACCCGACACCACCGCAGCGTAAGGCCTCGCTTTCTCCTCGAAGAAACTCCAACAACGGTATTCATAGAATCGTAACGACCTACGGAAATTCTTGCAGTACCGCCCCCTGAAACCGATCCCTGCAACCCATCGCCGTGCGGACCGAACGCCCAATGCAACGCAGGTGTATGCACTTGCTTACCCGATTACCAGGGCGATCCCAACACCAGCTGTCGACCCGAATGCGTTCTGAACAGCGACTGCGCTCAAAACAGAGCTTGCGCGAGGAACAAGTGCGTGGATCCTTGTCTGGGCACTTGCGGCAGAGACGCGGTCTGCAATGTCCTGAATCACGTACCCATGTGCAGTTGTCCGGCTGGAATGTCTGGCAACGCGTTCATATCCTGCGACCGAGTGGAAGGTATACAAAAGGAATTTGGTGGCAGCTTCTCTGTCGGTCCACCTAACTTTTCTGTGTACAGTCGTCCCATAAATATTCGTGTCTTCTATATCTATCGAAGAAATTTGTCGAATTTAAATGAATGTTTCATGTTTCCAAATAAGTTTGTAATTGCAACTATATACACGTGAGAAGTTTAATCGCGTATATATTTATAATGGAGAATTGATTTGGAAACACGAAGTCTATCTATCATTTAAATTGGATAAATTTCTTCAATTGATATAGAGGGTACGAATACTTATGGAACCGACTTTATACATAAATATACAGGATGTCCCAGAATTAGTCTAAGAACCGAAAATGGGGGCTAGCTGAGACGATTCTGAACCACAATTTCCTTTGCAAAAATGTCCCGGCGT
This sequence comes from Hylaeus volcanicus, assembly GCF_026283585.1. Classification (NCBI taxonomy): domain Eukaryota; kingdom Metazoa; phylum Arthropoda; class Insecta; order Hymenoptera; family Colletidae; genus Hylaeus; species Hylaeus volcanicus. The sequence continues at coordinate 3,540,972 of NC_071983.1, read as the reverse complement.
AATTACCTGGGATAGCCAACCAATCCTAGCATTTCAAGCCAGATTATTCCCGTTGAATTTGATTTAGAACCAGTTCGGACGAATCCATGCAATCCATCGCCCTGTGGACCCAACAGTCAGTGTCGAGCTATAAATGGCCAGGGCGTGTGCTCGTGCGTGCCAGGATACCTTGGCATTCCGCCTACCTGTAGGCCAGAGTGCGTGGTCAGTTCAGACTGTCCAAGAAGCCTGGCCTGTAACAACCAAAAGTGCATCGATCCTTGCTCTGGCACTTGCGGCCTGAAGGCGTTGTGTCAGGTTGTCAATCACAACCCCGTGTGCAGCTGCCCGTCAGGTTTCACGGGCGATCCGTTCACCAGATGCCAATTCCTTCGTAAGAACTTTGATATCATACTCTGCGGTACAGCTCCTCGGTTATCCCTTTATAGGTCACTGGTACTCGTTACCACTAAGGAAAGGGCGGAAATTTTGTACGTTTAAGTATCTACGCTCATCCACTAGGTTTCGTTGGTTTAGGGGAACAAAATGTCCAGAGAGTTCTGTCCCTATAAAGGGTTAACGACTCGAATTCCCTTCGAGTTCCCTTCTAAGTTAAACGTCTCGTCCCTCCCACAGCTGCGAACATACCAGAAGAGGATACCTGCGCGTCCTGTCGATGCGGCCCGAATTCCGTTTACCAAACCGTCAACGACCAACCGTCTTGCGCCTGTCTCCCCGATTTTATCGGCTCTCCGCCAAACTGTAGGCCGGAGTGCGCGAGCAACAGCGAATGTTCCAGCCACTTGGCGTGCATCAACCGAAAATGTCGAGACCCCTGTCCTGGCTCGTGTGGTTTGAACGCGGAATGCCGTGTGGTCAGTCACACACCGATGTGCGGCTGCCTGAGCGGTTACACAGGCGACCCCTTCACCCAGTGCACGTTGAAACGACGTAAGATTTACCCGCGAACAAACTACACCTACACACATTGCAAAACATAACGAAATATCATGTACACGTGAACAAAGTAGATTCCTAATATCGTACACGGTGTCTCGTAACTGGTGGTGCAACCGAGTAGAGGGTAATTCTACGTGAAAGATTGAATCGAAAATTTTCAAATTTATTTTCTTCGAAAATAAAGCGCCATATGAATACATTTTATTGTACACTTTCGATTCATCTTTTTACGTAGAATCACCCCCTTACTCACTCGCATCACCAGTTACGGGACACCCTGGTATCTAGTGTTTGCGGTGATTAAACCTCCAATTGTTAATACTCCCCCCGAACCTGGATATTTTAGTAGTTATTGCAATTAACCCTCTGGGAAAGTGTGTTGGTATCGAAGGTGAACGCTAACCTTTTCACCCTGTGAACCCTTTTTTAGCCGAGCTCGAACCCACGCCGGTGTCGCCCTGCGTGCCATCGCCGTGCGGCCCTAACGCGATATGTAAAGAACAAAACGGAGCAGGTTCCTGTTCCTGCGCCCTGGATTACATAGGAAACCCGTACGAAGGATGTCGCCCGGAGTGCACCGTGAACTCCGACTGTCCCTCGAACCTAGCCTGCATAAGATCCAAGTGCCAGAACCCCTGTCCCGGCACCTGCGGCCAGAACGCCGATTGCGCGGTGATAAATCACTTGCCGAGTTGCACTTGCGTAGCTGGATACACGGGAGACCCGTTCGTTAATTGCCACGTCCAGCCGCAGATCCGTAAGTCACGATAACAATGTCGCCAATCATCGCCATCATTCGTCATCGCCATCGCGAACGCCTCGATAGAGAAGATAACGTTAGAGACGCTTCATAGTAACCAACCAACGTCGCTTCCCATCGTAATACATCGTAATCGTTCGATGCACGGTGTTCGCCATTAACCCAAACTAATACCAAGGGACGAGTAACGCTGACGCATTTAAGCCTGGTTCAAAGTATGGATGGAAACTTGGGAACGGTTAAGTAACCAAACGATATTCGTCACTTCCAGCCAACGAAGCAAAAAATCCGTGTAATCCCTCGCCATGCGGACCCAACAGCTTGTGCCACGTGACGAATGGCCAGGCTGTCTGCGCGTGTTTCCGCGATTATGTAGGCAGCCCCCCAGGATGTCGTCCAGAGTGCGTGGTCAGCTCGGAATGTCCCTCGAACCAAGCTTGCGTCGATCAAAAGTGCGTCGACCCCTGCCCTGGCCGTTGCGGTACCAACACGGACTGCAGAGTCGTGAATCACAGCCCTATCTGTGTTTGCAAGCTGGACTTCACCGGGGACCCCTTCACCAGATGCTTCCCGACGCCAAGTAAGAGGAACTTCCTGGATCGAGTTGGAGATCGAACGATCAGGTCGAGATAGAGAATCATTGTAAATTCTTTTCAGAACCATTGCCAGCACCCGTCGCTAACCCCTGTGTACCATCCCCCTGCGGCCCGTACTCGGAATGTCGCGACATAGGAGGCTCCCCCTCCTGTTCCTGTTTACCAAATTACACAGGAGGTCCGCCGAATTGTAGACCAGAGTGCACGATAAACCCTGACTGCCCCAGCAACAGAGCTTGCGCGAGGGAAAAATGCAGAGACCCTTGTCCGGGCTCGTGCGGCATTGGAGCGATTTGCAACGTGATCCAACACGTACCCACGTGCGTTTGCTCCCAAGATTTTACAGGAGACCCGTTCGCTAGTTGCCAGCCCGTACAGGCGCCATGTAAGCTAACATTTTGTACCACAAACATTTCTGAGGCTTCGATGTCATTGTTGAATCGCTATAATCAACTCGAATCACTTTGCAGCGTTAGATGTCCCGTCGGATCCTTGCAACCCCTCGCCTTGTGGCACGAACGCACTGTGCGATAACGGTTTATGCAGTTGCCCTCCCGGTTACATGGGAAGCCCCTACGAACTATGTCAACCCGAGTGCGTGACCAACGACCATTGTTCCTTCAACAGAGCTTGCGTTCGCAACAAATGCGCGGACCCTTGCATAGGAACCTGCGGCCAGAACGCGGTGTGCAACGTTTACGATCACGTTCCCATGTGTAGTTGCCCACCTGGGATGTCTGGGAATGCATTTGTACTCTGCTCTGTACTACGAGGTGGATATCCTTCGAGGTTCAGTCAAGAGTGACGCCGGTTTCTCCTTATTTAATCATTTAACACTCCATTCGTAGAACCGCTGCCGCAGGACCCCTGCAGACCTTCCCCCTGTGGCCCTAACAGTCAGTGCCGAATCGTTAACGGTCAGGCTGTCTGCAGTTGCGTTCAAGGATATCTAGGAACTCCGCCGTCTTGCAGACCCGAGTGTTTGGTCAGCTCCGACTGTCCACGAAATTTGGCCTGTAGCAATCAGAGGTGTATAGACCCCTGTCTAGGCACCTGCGGTCTCAGGACTCAGTGTCAAGTTGTCGCTCACAATCCCATTTGCAGCTGTCTACCGAGACACTCTGGCGATCCCTTCGCCAGATGCGACCCGATCAGTAAGACTCATAGCAGCTCTTGGCGTTTAATTAATTGGCCATTCAAGGATGCTACTTTGTCGCTTTGTCTTTAATTTCTCTTAAGAACATCTTAGCTAAACCAAGCATTCTATATACATTTGGAACTCGACTATAAAGTCAGTTCCATAAATATTCGTACCCTGTATATCTATCGAACAGAATTCAAGAATCAGATTCCGAAGTACCTCGGAATGATCTGCCAGTTCTATCATCCTCATTGGCCAGTTGATTTCTCGTCGAGAATAGTAAATTTCTCGTCGAGAGTCGAAACACATTCGATTCGTAACTTCGTCCAACAGTTGACACCCCGATCGAGCCGGTAAACCCGTGCCAGCCGTCTCCCTGCGGACCGAACGCTCAATGTCGCGTGGTGAACGACTCGCCATCTTGCACGTGCCTGCCCGATTTCGTTGGAGCGCCGCCCAGTTGCAGGCCAGAATGCGTCAGCAACAGCGAGTGCCCGTGGAATCTAGCTTGCATGAATCAAAAGTGCAGAGACCCTTGCCCTGGCGCTTGCGGTTCGAACACGGGATGTCGAGTCGTGAGCCACACGCCTATGTGCGTTTGCATGAGCGGATATACGGGAGATCCCTTCACCCAATGCGTCGTTCAACAACGTAAGACATCTAATTACCTAATACTAGTAAGACGACAGTTAGAGAACAGTGGAATCAATGGAATTAATATCACGGAATTAATACGTCGTTGTAGCAACGATCGTCGACGTCGCGTCGCCCTGTACACCGTCACCCTGCGGGGCAAATGCTATCTGCAAAGAGCAGAACGGTGCTGGCTCCTGCACCTGCTTGCAAGACTACATCGGAAACCCCTACGACGGATGTCGGCCTGAATGCGTAGTGAACTCTGACTGCGTATCCAACATGGCCTGCGTTCGGTCCAAGTGCCAGGATCCTTGTCCAGGCACCTGCGGCCAGAACGCTGTCTGCCAAGTGATCAATCACTCTCCTGCGTGTTCCTGCGTGTCTGGATACACCGGCGATCCGTTCAGATACTGTAACCTCGCGTTACCATCGGGTAATAATCATGTTATTTCTTCGAACGTTACCAGAAAAAATCTTCCACATTGTTGGCAAGAGTAGCGCTGACCCCTTCGTTCTTCAACGTTAGATCCAGTCCCGAGGGACCCATGCAATCCATCTCAGTGCGGACCGAACAGTCGATGTAACGTAGTCAACGGTCAGCCAGTTTGCGCGTGTTACCCAGAGTACATCGGAACTCCGCCAACGTGTCGTCCTGAATGCGTGATGAGCTCGGAGTGTCCCACTAACAGGGCTTGCGTCAACAATAAATGCATCAATCCGTGCCCTCAACCATGCGGTTCGAACACCAACTGCAGAGTTCTGAATCACAGTCCGGTATGCAGTTGCAAACAGGGCTACACAGGGGATCCGTTCAGTAGATGTTTCCCTATGCCAAGTAAGCCGAACGAGACGAGTCGATATCGGTGTGTTTCAGAGGTATTCGGATTAGGTGACCAGACGTTTCTTTTCAGAACCTCTTCCTGGCCCGGTCGCTCAGAATCCTTGCGTGCCTTCGCCGTGCGGCCCTTACGCAGAGTGTCGCGACATTGGCGGCGCGCCATCCTGCTCTTGTCTAGCCCCTTACATCGGTAGTCCACCTAACTGTAGACCCGAGTGCACGGTCAATTCCGACTGCCCCAGTAGTCAAGCCTGTATAAACGAAAGATGCAGAGATCCCTGTCCAGGCTCCTGCGGAGTCTCAGCCACCTGCAACGTCGTCAACCATACGCCATCTTGCGTTTGTCCTGCCGATTTCACCGGGGATCCGTTTACGAGCTGCTACCCGAAACGTAAGCACTGTTCATGGATAAATTATCGAATCGTGTTCCAGTTGAAACCTTCTCCTTAACAAATTATTCGGTTCGAGTTGGGGTTTTACGCGAGTCTTTTAACCACACAGCACTCGAAGAACCAGCGTTACCCGCGGACCCCTGCAATCCCTCGCCTTGCGGTCCAAATGCCCTGTGCACAGACGGCAGCTGTTCTTGCTTGCCAGAGTATCAAGGAGATCCTTACGCCGGTTGTCGACCGGAATGCGTCCTCAACAGCGACTGTCCTACCTCTCGAGCCTGCATCCGTAACAAGTGCGCGGACCCGTGTCCAGGAACTTGCGGTCAGAACGCGCAGTGCAACGTCTACAACCACGTACCCATGTGCAGTTGTCTGCCTGGAATGACAGGGAACGCGTTCGTTTCGTGTCGTCCAAGCAGAGGTAGGTGCCCACTCGCTCGTACTTTCACACTAAACCTACCACGACTTTTACTCACACCTTTCCATTTCTAGGACCGGAAGACCCATGCAACCCGTCTCCCTGCGGACCCAACAGTCTCTGTCGCGTAGTTAACGAGCAAGCGGTATGCACTTGCGTGGCTAGTTTCACAGGAACCCCACCATCTTGCAGACCCGAGTGTAGCGTTAGCTCCGACTGTCCGAGAAATCAAGCTTGCAGTAATCAGAGATGCATAAATCCCTGCGCTGGGACCTGCGGCGTTAGCGCCCAGTGCCAAGTGATCAATCATAATCCCATATGCAGCTGTCCACCAGGCTTTACTGGCGATCCTTTCGTCAGATGCGAGCCCAAACGTGAGCTCTGCTCTACTACCATTTCGATTCAAGATTTAAATCATCGAACGATCTTGTTATGTAACCTTTTTTCGTCTCCCTTTCAGTGGAAGAACCGTTAGCTCCCGTCAATCCTTGCTATCCATCGCCCTGTGGACCTAACGCGGTCTGTCAAGTGGCGAACGATTCACCCTCGTGCTCCTGTTTACCCGAGTTCGTCGGTGCACCGCCGAATTGTAGACCCGAGTGCATCAGCAACAGCGAGTGCGCGACTCAGTTAGCCTGTATAAACAACAAATGCAGAGATCCATGCCCTGGTTCGTGCGGCGGCAACGCTGATTGTCGCGTCGTGAGCCACACCGCCATGTGCGTGTGTTCCATCGGCTTCACTGGTGATCCCTTCACGCAGTGCCTCGACAGGCAACGTAAGACACCAGTGATCGTTTTACAACTGAAATCGAGCTTCTCCGAGCGCGGGTAATTCATTTCTTCTACATTTTAGCCGACATACGACCAACCCTCGCCACTCCGTGCACACCGTCACCCTGTGGTTCGAACGCCATTTGCAAAGAACAGAACGGAGTAGGTTCCTGTACGTGTTTGCCCGACTACATTGGCAACCCTTACGAGGGCTGTCGTCCAGAATGTATAATAAATTCCGATTGCGTACCCACGCGTGCCTGCATCCGGTCCAAGTGTCAGGACCCTTGTCCAGGATCTTGCGGCGCGAACGCCGGATGCCAAGTTGTCAATCACTTGCCAACCTGTACTTGTTTCCCTGGTTACACCGGTCAGCCCTATCAATTCTGCCAGCTGATCGTACCGACTCGTAAGCACTGATTCTTTCTCGACTATTTAGAAGAACTCTTCAACCGCGAAGATCTCGACGATGATTTCTCTTTCCCCTTGGTCGCAGTGGATGAGAGAAGAGATCCGTGTTCCCCATCGCCGTGTGGACCGAACAGTAACTGTCGGGTTGTCAACGACCAGGCAGTCTGTTCCTGTCTACCGGAATACACCGGCTCCCCTCCAGGATGTCGACCAGAATGCGTAGTCAGTTCCGAGTGTCCGTCTAACCTAGCGTGCATAAATCAGAAGTGCAGGAATCCTTGTCCTGGTCCTTGCGGCCTCAACGCGGAGTGCAACGTCATACATCATAGTCCTATATGTGCCTGCAGACAAAGCTACACCGGTGATCCGTTTAGTCGGTGCTTCCCAATGCCAGGTCAGAGAATATCTGAAAATTTCAAGGATAATCGAATTCGCTCAACATTATTTCTAACTCTTCGTGAACTGTTTCTTAGAACTCCCTCCAGCGCCGATACCTTCAGACCCCTGTTTCCCTTCACCCTGCGGTCGGAACGCGGAATGCCGCAACATCAACGGCATACCTTCCTGCACTTGTCTGCCAAATTACGTGGGCAGTCCTCCCAGCTGTCGACCAGAGTGCACCGTGAACTCCGACTGCCCTCCCAATCAAGCTTGCACGAGAGAGAAGTGCAGGGACCCTTGTCCCGGCTCCTGTGGCGTGTTCGCCCAGTGCAGCGTGCTGAATCACGTGCCAATCTGTAGTTGCATCGAAGACTACACCGGCGATCCCTTCAGCAACTGTTATCCGAAACCACCTTCACGTAAGACACCGTCCTTTTCCACCCGAGTCCTTCGAGCTTCGCGATTCTCTTCATCGTCTCTTTCCAACTTCTAGAACCACCAGTCTCCGACGATCCTTGCGATCCGTCGCCCTGTGGATCGAACGCAGAATGCAACAACGGCATCTGTACCTGTCTGCCAGAGTACAGGGGCGATCCGTACGCAGGATGTCGTCCAGAGTGCGTTCTTAATTCGGATTGTCCCTTAAACCAGGCATGCCTCCGAAATAAATGTATCGATCCTTGCATCGGTACCTGTGGCCAGAACGCGATTTGCGACGTGTTCAATCACATTCCGATGTGCAGCTGCGGTCAAAGGATGACTGGAAACGCTTTCGTACTGTGTTCCCCGATCGCAGGTACCAAACGACGCTGTTTCAATTGACCCTTTGCACTCGAGGCACTTTCTTCTGGTATCCCATATATTTACCCATTTGTATCCACAGAAGTAACACCGGAAACTCCATGCAACCCATCACCTTGCGGTCAAAACAGTATCTGTCGTGCTGTGAATGGACAGGCAGTTTGCACTTGTGTCCAGGGATACGTAGGAAGTCCTCCGTCTTGTAGACCGGAGTGCGTAGTCAGTTCCGACTGTCCCAGAAACGAAGCCTGTAGTAACCTGAAGTGCTCGAACCCGTGCATAGGAACTTGCGGCATTCGCGCGCAGTGTCAAGTCATAAACCACAATCCCATATGCAGCTGTCTGCCAGGATTGTCCGGTGATCCGTTCGTCAAATGCGATCCTATCGGTAAGAGCCGTTCCACCTTCCGAAACATAAATTTGACGTTTCTTTACATCGAATGGTAACACTGCGAACGGCCCTTCTAGTGGACGTCGAGCCACAAGTCGTGAACCCGTGCAGACCATCGCCGTGTGGTCCCAACGCTCAGTGTCAAGTAGCGAACGACTCCCCATCCTGCACATGCATGCCTGGATTTATAAGCTCTCCGCCAAACTGTCGACCCGAGTGCGTGAGCAACAGCGAATGCGCGAGCCACCTCGCTTGCATCAATCAGAAGTGCGGAGACCCGTGTCCTGGCTCTTGCGGAGCTAATGCCGAGTGTCGCGTGGTCAGCCACACGCCCATGTGCGTTTGCTCCACTGGATTCACGGGCGATCCGTTCACGCAATGCGTGGTGTTCGATGAGCGTAAGGATACTCGACCGATAATCGTATCTCGCGACTGGATAGGTCGCACAGGTTTACTCTGTTTTTCCACCAGGTCTACCTTCCCCGTGCACGCCATCCCCTTGCGGTTCTAACACCGTTTGCAGAGAGCAGGACGGTGTAGGCTCCTGTTCGTGTTTACCCGAATACATAGGCAATCCGTACGAAGGATGTCGACCGGAGTGCACCGTCAGCTCCGACTGCCCTTCGAATCTCGCTTGCACGAGAAACAAGTGTCAGGACCCGTGTCCAGGCACCTGTGGACAGAACACTGTTTGCCAAGTTATCAATCACTCGCCCACGTGCTCGTGCAACCCTGGTTTTACCGGAGACCCCTTCAGATACTGCCAAATCACGCGAGAGCCTGGTAAAGTATATTTGAACCGTGTCGATGTACGAATATGTATATGGGACTGGCTGTACTTTACCGATCAAAACTTTGAGTACACGATTCCTTTCCGCGAACCCGAAATTTCTATTCTTTTCCTCGGTAATGCGTGCACCCAAACTTCTGAACGGTAATCCGAAAAACAAAGGAAGCCATCCTGAAGTTTCTTTCTTCTTCAGACATAGTCAGAGATCCAACCGACCCCTGCGTCCCGTCGCCCTGCGGGCCAAACAGTCAGTGCCGCGTGATTTCCGGCAACGCGGTGTGCTCTTGTCTTCCCGAATACACCGGAAGTCCTCCCTCCTGCCGGCCCGAGTGCGTCGTCAGCACGGATTGTCCCTCGAACCGAGCCTGCGTGAACCAGAAGTGCTCGGACCCCTGTCTACGAGCGTGTGGACAGAACACCAATTGTCTAGTCGTCAACCACAGTCCTATTTGTACCTGCAAAGACGGAAACACTGGCAACCCGTTCACAAGGTGTTTCCATTTTCAACGTAAGTCTCTCTATCGTCGATCCGCATCCCTGAGATGATGCTACCTCGATGACAGACATCTAACTCGTGCCAATTGATTCCGTAGCACAACCAACGTTACCAGATCTACCTCAAAACCCCTGCTTACCCTCCCCCTGTGGTCCATACTCCGAATGTCGAGACATCGGTGGCGCTCCGTCTTGTTCCTGCTTAGCTAATTATTTCGGCAGCCCACCAAACTGTAGACCAGAATGTACCGTGAATACGGACTGTCCCAGCGATCGGTCCTGCATAAGACAGCGATGCACGGATCCTTGTCCTGGATCCTGCGGCGTGGCGGCAATGTGCTCGGTCTTCAGTCACGTGCCGATCTGCACCTGCGCGGAAGGATTCACGGGTGATCCTTTCAGCAGCTGCTCTCCTGCGCCACGTAAGCCTCGTTTTCGTAAGCATGACCTTGACACGTTCGTTGTCTATCGTCTCCGTCGTGTTTATTTTACACTCGATTGTGTAAAATAATTAACGCGAAATATTTAACCGATGGATTTTTGTATCAAGGAAAACAAAATTGTCAGCTGTGTATCATCTCTCTGAACGTTCAAGTGACAGTCGGTTACAGACACGGACAACGAACGTGTTAAACTCGTTTGTTGGAGCATTCAACACCTCGTTCTCCCATTGTAGCTGCTGTACTGGTACCGCAAGACCCCTGCAACCCATCGCCTTGCGGTCCGAACGCCCAGTGCAACGATGGCGCTTGCACGTGTTTGTCGGAGTATCAGGGCGACCCTTACGTAGGTTGCCGACCAGAATGCGTCCTGAACACCGACTGTCCCCTAAACAGAGCTTGTCTCCGCAACAAGTGCGTGGATCCTTGCGCCGGCACCTGCGGTCAGAGCGCAGTGTGCAACGTGTACAATCACTTGCCAATGTGCGGCTGTCCCGTCGGTATGACGGGCAACGCGTTCGTATACTGCACACCGTTCAGAGGTACGACTGTCTATGTAAAATTAATCGCAGACTCAACGTATCCTCGGCTAATCGATCGATCCCTGATCAGACCCAGTCGTGACCAATCCTTGCAACCCAACGCCTTGCGGATCGAACAGCCAGTGCAGAGAAGTCAACGGACAAGCCGTGTGCACTTGTATCCCTGGTTTCGTTGGAATCCCGCCTACCTGCAGACCAGAGTGCGTGGTGAGCACGGACTGCGGACCAACGGAGGCTTGCATCAATCAGAAATGCAGCAATCCGTGCGCGGGTTCCTGCGGAATCAGAGCCACCTGTCAAGTAGTCAACCACAACCCGCTTTGCAGCTGCCCTGCGGGCTTGACCGGCGATCCTTTCGTCAGATGCGTCGAGAAACGTAAGGACTCTTCGCTCGACTTCCACGGGATCTCGCAAGATGGAACCGCGATATCTGAACCGCATTCTATTTCAGCGTTGGAGTCACCGCAACAGGAGAACCCATGCGTACCATCGCCATGCGGCCCGAACGCTCAGTGTCAAACCATCAACGATTCCCCGTCCTGTTCCTGTCTACCAGAGTTCACCGGCTCTCCTCCTAACTGCAGACCGGAATGCATCAGCAATAACGAGTGCCCGAGTAACATGGCTTGCATCAATCAGAAATGCAGAGACCCTTGTCCGGGATCCTGCGGCACGAACGCCGAGTGTCGCGCAGTCTCTCATACACCGATGTGCAGTTGCTCTCCCGGGTACACCGGGGATCCGTTTACCCAATGTGTCGTAGAACAACGTAAGACAGTTTCGATTTTACACGATTTCGTCATCGGAAAAGTTGCGAATCGTTTCCCAACCACCTGGCAAGAATTTTAATCCCCAAAACCCTTTCCAGTCATACCGATGTACGTGCCAAAGCCTTGCGTGCCGTCTCCTTGCGGCGCAAACGCCCTCTGCAAAGAGAGGAACGGAGCAGGATCGTGCTCCTGTCTGGAAGGATACATCGGGAACCCGTACGAGGGTTGCCGACCGGAGTGCGTCATAAATTCGGACTGCGTTCCAAGCAAGAGCTGCGTCAGCTTCAAGTGCGAAGATCCGTGTCCCGGCACTTGTGGCCAGAACGCGATCTGCCAAGTGATCAATCACCTGCCCACCTGCAGTTGCTTGCCTAGATTCACGGGAGATCCATTCAGATACTGCCGCGAGGAAGAGATAGGTACGTGGCAGATGTCCTGTCGTAGACGAGTGCTTCCAACTCTTCAGACAACGTTTTGCTCGATAGTTACCCGACCGAGCCTGACGGATCCTTGCCAACCATCGCCGTGCGGGCCCAACAGCGTCTGCAGGGAGAACAACGGCCAGGCGGTTTGTTCGTGCTCACCAGGATATCTCGGTTCTCCGCCAGGATGCAGACCGGAATGCGTGGCGAGCGCGGAGTGCGCCTCCAACCGCGTGTGCGTTAACCAGAAGTGCGTGGATCCTTGTCCAGATCCATGCGGGAGGAACGCCGTTTGCAGAGTCATCAACCGCAATCCGATATGCTCCTGTCAGCAAGATTTCACCGGGGACGCGTTCTCCGTCTGTTTCCCTATTCCACGTTCGTATCTGTTTCACTTTTTACGCGCAAACAACCGCGGGAATAGTTGTGCTCACTTCCGAACCCCTGCAGGTCCACCGCCGGAGTCATTCAGACCTTCCCAGCAAGACCCGTGTTTGCCAAGCCCTTGTGGCCCGTATTCGCAGTGTCGAAACATCGGAGGAAATCCTTCTTGTTCTTGCTCGGCTTCGTATATCGGTGTCCCACCGAATTGCAGGCCAGAGTGCACTATTAACGCGGAGTGCTCCAGCGCGTTGGCTTGCATCAGGGAGAGGTGCTCGGACCCTTGTCCAGGATCTTGCGGTATAGGAGCTAGGTGCACCGTTCTGAATCACGTCCCGATGTGTGCTTGCCCCGAGGGCTACACGGGAGATCCCTTCACCAGCTGCGTCTTGACGCCCGTCTCACGTGAGAATCTCTTCGGCACTTTGCTAGCCCTATGGTCCGAATAAGCACGTTCTCATACCCGATTTGTATACAGCCGAGGAACCTGTCTCGGACCCCTGCAACCCGTCACCGTGTGGTGCGAACGCGCTATGTCGCGACGGCAGTTGCACGTGCCTTCCGGAATATCAAGGAGACCCCTACACCGGTTGTCGACCCGAATGCATCATGAACACCGATTGCGCCCGTGACAGGGCGTGCGCGAGGAACAAGTGCGTCGATCCGTGCACAGGAACTTGCGGTCAGAACGCCCAGTGTCAGACCATAAATCACATTCCGATGTGCAATTGTCCGGCGGGGATGGCTGGAAACGCTTTCGTTTCCTGTTCTCCGGTGCAGGGTATAATAATTGTTTTGTTTAATAATACGAAAATCGAGATAGTCATACGAGCATGCTATGTCTCAGGCTGGATTTTTATAATATCGAGAATCGTCTTCGTTTGTTGATTTCAATTTTTTTGAGATTCCATTTAAACATCCTCTTTTCCAAAAGATGTAGCGACGAACCCTTGCTCGCCATCGCCCTGTGGACCGAACAGTCACTGTCAAGAAGTGAACGGAGTCGCGGTTTGCAAGTGCGTGGAAGGTTTCCTTGGAAATCCACCGACTTGCAGGCCAGAGTGCATCGTCAGCTCGGATTGCGAGCTGACGAAAGCCTGCATCAATCAGAAGTGCGCCGATCCCTGCCCAGGTTCTTGCGCTGTGAGAGCAGAGTGCTCCGTGGTCAACCACAACCCCATTTGTAGATGTCCACCCAGTATGACCGGTGATCCGTTCACTATTTGCACAGCCATAGGTGAGACGTCGAACGTATCTTGAGACATTCCGCGAGAGCCTCGAGAAACGATCCTAACGATGATTCTTTGATTCCCTCTTCAGTGGAACAGCCTTCGGAACCAATAAACCCATGTTTCCCGTCACCTTGTGGCCCGAACGCTCAGTGTCAGGTGGTAAACCAAGCCCCAGCGTGCTCGTGTTTACCAGAATTTTCGGGAACACCTCCGAATTGTAGGCCCGAGTGCGTCATTAACAACGACTGTCCGACTCGTCAAGCTTGCGTCGATCAAAAATGCAGGGACCCGTGTCCTGATTTGTGCGGAGCCAACGCAGAGTGCAGCGTGTTCAGCCACACTCCGATTTGTTCCTGCAGTTCAGGATTCACTGGAGATCCGTTCGTTCGGTGCACTCCACTTCCAAGTGAGTTCGGTTTTCTGAAAACGTGTCCAGCTTTCACGAATCCCGATAGAAAGTATCGGTACACTGATCAATCTCTAAAAGAAGTGCGTGAAATTGTAATTTATTTACTTCTTTCTATATCTATTCTACAGATTTCCAAGGATACGTAGAATATCATTGATAACAAAATTTTTTGGGAAATCGATCGGTGTACGAATACATTCTCCGCCCACTGTATCCACGAAAGCATATTATCCTTTCACTGAAACGATTCTTCTCCACCCCATAGTCGAAAGCGAAAGACCAACCCCCTGCAGTCCATCGCCATGCGGGGCGAACGCAGTGTGCAAAGTATCAGGAAACGCAGGTGCCTGTACCTGTTTGCCGGATTACGTAGGGAATCCCTACGAAGGTTGCAGACCCGAATGTGTCGTGAACTCCGACTGTCCTGTGAACCTTGCATGCGTGAGATCGAAGTGCCAAGATCCTTGTCCTGGAGCGTGCGGTCAGAACGCCATGTGCAACGCTGTGAACCACGCGCCGATGTGCGCGTGCATTCAGGGATACTCTGGAGATCCTTTCAGATACTGCAGTCTAAGTCCAGTGAATCGTAAGAGTCGCTCGATTATCCGCTAGCTAAGAATAATATTAAAAGGATCAACTTGTACGTATTTATTTTTAGAAGAACCTTCGCCAGTCGACCCTTGCAATCCAACGCCATGCGGTCCAAACAGCGAATGTCGCGTGAACAACAACCAACCGGTGTGCACTTGCCTCGCGACGTACATGGGCAGCCCGCCAAATTGCAGACCCGAGTGCGTGGCCAGCACAGACTGTCCCCTAACTCGTGTCTGCGCGAATCAGAAATGCGTCGACCCGTGTCCCAGTTCGTGTGGCATGAACGCCAACTGCAGAGCCATCAACCACAGTCCGATCTGTTTCTGTAACAACGGATTCACCGGAGATCCGTTTACCGCTTGCTTCCGCGCTCCTGGTACGATCTGTGAATTCAATTTTCCGCGCATCGCTCGATACTCCGTACGCTAACCACTTCAATTCTCCAGAAACCCCCGCAGAACCCTCGCCATCGGTACAAAGGGATCCCTGTCAGCCGTCTCCCTGTGGTCCAAACGCGATCTGCCAAACTGTGGGCCAGACGCCAGCTTGCACTTGCTCGCCAGACTATCGCGGCAGCCCTCCAAACTGCAGGCCCGAGTGCACCATCAATTCCGAGTGTCCCACTAATCAAGCTTGCATCCGAGAGAAGTGCAGGGACCCCTGTCCAGGTTCTTGCGGCTTTAACGCTCAATGCTCCGTGTTCAATCACGTACCTATGTGCTCCTGTATCGAAGGGTTCACGGGAGATCCCTTCAGCCAATGCAATCAACAGGCTACACCCAGTGAGTAACGGTTCCCAAAAATCATTCGTAGTCCAGAAATCTTGACTGATCGAAACTTTTTCCACCCAGTCGAACCAACAGAAGTAGATTTGTGCAATCCGTCCCCTTGCGGTCCGAATGCTCAGTGCGACAACGGAATATGCTCTTGTTTACCCGAGTACTACGGGGATTCGACGATCGGCTGTCGACCGGAATGCGTGCTCAATAACGATTGTCCTCGAGACAGAGCTTGCGTGAGGAACAAGTGCGAGGATCCCTGCCAGGGGACCTGCGCAAGCAACGCTGTGTGCAACGTGGTGAACCACGTGCCAATGTGTAGCTGTCCAGCTGGTTTCGAAGGCAACGCGTTTGCCTACTGTCGTCCTGCCATAGGTAATAGTACTTCCTATCGTCGAAGAGTATACGGTCCCATAAATATTTCTACCTTCTATGTCTGTTAAAGAAATCTGTCTGAATGAAATGCTAGGTTTGATATTTTCAAATAAATGTTTCACGCTTGTTTGCATTTATAATGGAATATTTATTCGAAAATATCGAACCTATTGATTGAATTAGACAATTTCTTTTTGTCAATAGACATAGAAGCTACGAATATTTATGGGACTAACTGTACGTAGAACTCGCGACGTTTATCGACGATGATCTTTTAATAGCCGATGTACCATCCACCCCGTGCACCCCGTCACCCTGTGGACCGAACAGCCAGTGTCGAGTCAATAACGGTCAAGCAACCTGCAGCTGCGTGCCAGGCTATTTAGGAAACCCTCCGAACTGTCGTTCCGAGTGCATAGTCAGCTCCGACTGTCCTCCGAACGAGATTTGCTCGAATCAAAAGTGCAGGAATCCTTGTATAGGTACTTGCGGCTTGGGAGCCAGGTGTACGGTAGCCAATCGCAACCCTATATGCCACTGCCCCGAAGAATTCACCGGAGATCCGTTCGTACGATGCGTACCGATTCGTAAGTTCCGCTTGGATATTATTTTAGGTTAAACTGGAGCGCGTCGAGAACATCCGAGTAAATTATGATCGAATGTTCGAATAACGAAATTTATAGCGCCAGTGGTCCAAGAACCGATAAACGTTTGCCAGCCATCGCCCTGCGGACCCAACGCTCGATGCCAAATCTCAGGGAACTCGCCATCTTGTACCTGTTTGTCCGATTTTATCGGTTCTCCGCCGAATTGCAGACCTGAATGCGTCAGCAACAGCGAGTGCCCCAGTCATCAAGCGTGCGTTAACCGGAAGTGCAGAGACCCGTGCGTCGGTTCTTGTGGAACAAACGCCCAATGCCGAACAGTCAGTCACACACCCATGTGTTACTGTGGACCAGACTACACGGGCGACCCTTTCACCTACTGCTCCGTTAGGCCCAGTAAGCTTTCTTTGGTACATCACATCGAATTGGATCGCTGCAAGACATTTTTTTTGCCCTCCTTTTAACGTTAATTTATCGCGGATGAAAGATCTCTTTTTTTTTCTTTTTTTTTTTTAATTTAACACTAAACTTCTCACTAAAATTTTCAATACCGGTCTCGGATTAGTCTGAAATGCAAAAATATTTTACGTGAAACTGAATCGAACAGTTGGTTTAGCGTTACCTCCCATGCGTTGAAATCTCCGGAGTTGCGTAGACGCTCCTGTTTACCATGCATTTAAATCACTGTGCTTCAATTCTATCCGACTTCCTGCACCAACCCAATACTGCGTTTTTATTTAAATTATATAAAATCGCTACAAATAGCCAGAAGTTTGATCGTTGATATCCTCCATCGGTTTCAGTCGAAGACCAGCAGATAAATCCGTGTTCGCCATTGCCCTGCGGACCGAACGCTCAGTGCACCGAAAGAAACAACGTAGGTGCCTGCGCGTGTCTTCCTGGCTACACAGGGAACCCTTACGAGGGATGCAGGCCAGAATGTGTCCTGGATTCTGACTGCTCGCCCACTCGGGCTTGCGTTAATTCAAAGTGTATCGATCCCTGTCCAGGGACATGTGGAACGAACGCGGAATGCTACGTTGTCAATCACCGAGCGTCTTGCTCTTGTTATCCTAGCTACACAGGCGACCCTTACCGATATTGCTCCGTTCAGCAAGACGGTAAGTCGAGGTTAACCAAATTTTTATACTAAAACCTCTCTTACCTATCAAAGTACAATCGTGTCTCGCTAGACAATCGAGTCATCCTATAAATTATCCTTCAGTTTCCGACGTCAGCGTAACCGATCCGTGTGGTACGTCTCAATGCGGTCCGAACAGCCAGTGCAGAGTACTGAATGGAGTAGCTGTCTGCTCTTGCCTTCCAACTTTTATCGGTACGCCGCCAGCGTGCAGATCGGAATGCACTCTCAGCTCGGACTGCCCCGCCGACAAAGCATGCGAGCGACAAAAGTGCATAAATCCGTGTCCCTCCTCCTGTGGACAGAACTCGGATTGTAGAGTCATCAATCACTCGCCTATTTGTACTTGCACGATGGGATACACCGGCAATCCGTTCACTATATGTTTCCCAGTTCCATGTGAGTATAGTTTCCGAATGGCGAACACCACGCAAAAGCTGTGGACGTCGAAGCATTTCTATTAACACCAACGACCGACATTCCATATTTTAGTGACACCACCCGTCTCGAACGACGTCATTCCAAAAGACCCCTGCATTCCATCCCCTTGCGGCGCTTATTCGGAGTGTCGAGACATTGGCGGATTACCCTCGTGCTCCTGCCTAGCCACGTACATGGGAAGTCCTCCGAATTGTCGGCCGGAGTGTACGCTCAACTCGGACTGCGCTCCCAACATGGCCTGCATGCAACAAAGATGCAGGGACCCTTGTCCAGGCTCGTGTGGTCTTCAAGCGCTATGCGCCGTAGTCAATCACGTTCCGATATGCACCTGCCAGCCTGGTTACACCGGAGATCCCTTCACCAACTGCGTCCTCGATCGTAAGATTTCCCATTCGCGTCAATTTACTACATATTTCAAAGTTGTTCCCGCGTCTACTGCAACCACGCATTGCAGAACGCCCGATCGAACCGAATCCGTGCGGGATGTGCGGACCTAACACACGGTGCGACGACGGCGTTTGCACCTGCTTGCCAGAGTATTCCGGTGACCCATACGCAGGTTGTCGGCCGGAGTGTGTCTTGAGCAACGAGTGTCCAGCATCCAGAGCGTGTGTCCGAAACAAATGCGTGGATCCTTGCGCGGGCGTTTGCGGACAAAACGCGTTGTGCAACGTTTTCAACCACATCCCCATATGCAGTTGTCCGTCAGGAACATCAGGAAACGCGTTCCTGCTCTGTTCCCCCGAGCTAGGTACACTTCTCGGATTTCAAAGGAATTCTCGATTGAATGATTCGGTTCGAAAATGTTCTGTAAAATAATTCTCCGACACTTTTAGTAACAACAATCAGCGATCCCTGCAACCCGTCGCCCTGTGGTCCTAACAGTCTGTGCAGACAGAACAACATGCAAGCCGTATGCTCTTGCGTGAGCGGGTACGTAGGCGCTCCTCCGACTTGCAGACCCGAGTGCGCTGTCAGTTCAGACTGTCCATTGAACGAGGCGTGTACCAACCAACGGTGCCAAGATCCTTGCCCAGGAAGCTGCGGGATCAACGCGGACTGCAGCGTGGTCAATCACAACCCGATATGCGTCTGCCGCGATAGGATGACCGGCGATCCCTTCGTCAGTTGCTACCCACTGCGTAAGAACGCCAATTCGTAGTCTGAGATACCTCGCTCCACCAACGAACACGTAGACTAACGAAAGCTTCTTAATCCTTGAAGCCGCGAGACCGTTACCTCCAGTCGATCCTTGCCAACCGTCGCCATGCGGCCCCAACGCGGACTGCCAAGTAGTAAACGACCAACCATCCTGCTCGTGTAGGCGAGAATTCATTGGATCGCCTCCCAACTGTCGTCCAGAGTGCATCAGCAACAGCGAGTGTCCCTATCAACTGGCGTGCATCGGCCAGAGGTGCCAGGACCCTTGCGTCAACTCCTGCGGCGTGAACGCGGTTTGCAATGTCGTCAGTCACACGCCTATGTGTGCCTGTACGAATGGTTACACCGGTGATCCGTTTACCCAATGTTCACCGCAGCCGTGTAAGAACCTTCGAGTCTTTTCAACTCTTCTCGAGTCTACCGCGAGTAGTAAGAAAATTTCTAAGTTCCTCTCACCACGATTTTAGTCGACGCGCCAGTCAGCAGACCAGACCCCTGCAGCCCGTCGCCGTGCGGTGCCAATAGCGTGTGTCGCGTTCAGCAGAACACCGGGTCTTGCACCTGCCAAGACGATTACATCGGGAATCCTTACGAAGGATGCAGACCCGAATGCACGCTCAGCTCGGATTGTCCGTCCAATCGAGCCTGCATCCGTTCCAAGTGCACGGACCCCTGTCCTGGAACTTGCGGTCAAAACGCTCAGTGTTACGTTATCAACCACGCTCCAGCTTGCAGCTGCTTCGAACGGTACACGGGAGATCCTTTCGTGTACTGCTCCCCTATGAGAGAACCGCGTAAGATTTCAAAATGTGTAGAACGAATAGTACATAGAGTGTCCCGTAACTGGTGGTACAACCGAGCAGGGGGTGAATCTACGTGAAAAATTGATTCGAAAATGTTCAAACTTATTTTCTTCGAATATAAAGCGTCTTATGAACAAATTTTATTGTACATTTTCGATTCAATTTTTTGCGTAGAATCATCCCTTACTCCCTTGTACCACCAGTTACGGGACACCTTGTAGAATGAAACAGATGGGTCAGGATGATAGACGACGTTTGTCCTCTTGCAGTTCCTGGACCCAACTCCGTTAGCCCTTGCGAACCGTCGCCCTGCGGCCCGTACAGCCAATGTCGAGAGATCAACGGCCAGGCCACGTGTTCTTGTTTACCAACTTACACAGGAACACCCCCGAATTGCAGACCAGAGTGCACCGTTAGCTCCGATTGCCCGTTGAATCTCGCGTGCAGGAACAACAAGTGCGTCGATCCCTGTCCCGACTCTTGCGGTCAGCAGACCACGTGCAGGGTCGTGAATCACAGTCCCATATGCTCCTGCAGGCCAGGTTTCACCGGTGATCCGTTCACTCGGTGCTTCTCGAGTCCACGTAAGCATCGAGAGTCTAGGGAAACTTTTAATCGTTATACTTAACGAATAGTCGAAACCAATCGTCCAATTTTAGCTCCGGCTGTTATGGACCCACCGATCGATCCCTGTATCAACTCGCCCTGCGGACCGAACTCTCAGTGTCGCAACATCAACGGATCTCCCTCGTGCTCTTGCGCCCTAAACTACATCGGTGCTCCACCGAACTGTCGTCCAGAGTGCGTGGTCAACACCGATTGTCCCAGAAATCAAGCTTGCATTCGCGACAAATGCCAGGATCCTTGCCCAGGCTCCTGTGGTCTGAACAGCGTCTGCGCGGTCCACAATCACATTCCCGTTTGCACGTGCTTGGAAGGTTACACGGGAGATCCTTTCAGCATCTGCCAGCCCAAACCAATCAGTAAGATATAACCTGAAAACGTAGAAATCATATTCGCGAGACAGATTTTATTAATACATACCCGATGACGAAGTAGGAGACGAACCTGTGACAGACCCATGCAGCAATTCTCCGTGCGGACCGAACGCCGATTGCGACAACGGCGTTTGTGCTTGCATTCCCGAGTACACTGGAAACCCGTACGTCGGTTGTCGGCCCGAATGCGTGCTCAGCACGGACTGTCCAAACAACAGAGCGTGCATAAGAAACAAATGCGTGGATCCTTGCCCCGGAGCTTGCGGCCAGAACGCTCTTTGCAACGCGATCAATCACATACCTATGTGCAGTTGTCCTCCCAACACCGCCGGCAACGCTCTGGTCGTGTGTTCGCCTATGCGAGGTTTTTATAATCAATTTAATCGCTTTCTGACGAGTAATCAGTCTAAATGCAAGTCTCACGAATTATCGTATCACAGCTCCCACGACGACGAGACCGTGCAACCCATCCCCCTGCGGTCCAAACAGTATCTGTCGCGAGTTAAACGACCAAGCAGTGTGCACTTGCGCCCCCGACTACCTCGGAACGCCACCTTTATGTAGACCAGAATGCGTCATCAGTTCCGATTGTCGCATGAACGAGGCTTGCGTGAATCAAAAATGCAGAAATCCGTGTCTAGGAACGTGTGGCGTTGGGGCGCAATGCCTAGTGGTTAACCACAACCCCGTGTGCTCCTGTCCAGAGCGTTACACCGGAGACCCCTTCGTCAGATGCGAAATGATCAGTAAGGCAACGAATGAAAGATCGATCGCGTGTGAAGTCAATGTTGCGAGTTCTCCTAGGTAAAGCGAATCCTAGGTGAAGCTAGTTCACTTGAAAATTTTCCCCGCCACCACGGTATAAACGAAAGAAAAGAAGTGCGAACTCGACGAACGTTGACTTTACGCAAGGTCGTAAAGTTGCGGCCCGTGTGAGCGAAACGAGTCGATAACGGTGCCTTCCTTTTCGTAGAAGATATAATAGTGCCCACGAACCCCTGCCAGCCGTCGCCCTGCGGACCGTACGCCCAGTGCCGAGTGATCAATGACGTCCCATCCTGTACATGTCTACCTGAATATACGGGAACCCCGCCCAACTGCAAACCCGAGTGCATAGCCAGCTCCGAGTGCCCCAGCCACCAAACCTGCGTCCGACAGAAATGCGTAGATCCCTGTCCGGGTCTATGCGGGGAGAGTGCAGAGTGTCACGTAGCCTATCACGTGCCCCACTGCGTTTGTCCAAACGGTTTCACCGGTGACCCGTACTCTCGTTGCTCGATAATAAGTAAGGAAGAAGAACCACCAGAAGACGAACGCGGTGTTCGCGATACCGACACTAATCCATGTAATTTTGCATTGTTCTAGTTCGTGACCCGGAACCCTCGCCCTGCGCGGAAGGCACATGCGGCACGAACGCGTTGTGCAGAGAACGAGACGGTATCGGGATTTGTTATTGCCCACCTGAGTACATTGGCAACGCGTACGTGGGCTGTAGGCCCGAATGCGTCATTAACCCCGATTGCCCGTCCAACAAAATGTGCGTGCGAAACAAGTGCCAAGACCCGTGCCCTGGAACCTGCGGCCAGAACGCCGAGTGCACGGTCGTTAACCATCAGCCAGTCTGCTCGTGTCGGTCGGGATTCACTGGCGATCCGTTTGTCGTGTGTACCGTGGATAGTAAGTTCAAACGGGTCCCTACGAAGGCGCGAATAGTCGAATTAAGACTTGTTTAAGAATTTAAACAAGTATCGCCTCGTAGGAAACGACAAGAGGAAACTTTTTTTTATACGGTTACGGTTTATTAGGACGACGTTTAGTTTCGAAAATAGAAATTGAAAACTTGTAAATCCTTTCTCCCGATATTCGATTGGATTTACAGGAATTTATATTTTAAAATGCAATCGAATTACGGAGGAAAGCAACGACCAATGTTTTCGATTCTTATTTTCGAAACTGAACGTCGGACGAACGAATCGGAAATATGAAATATTTTCGTCTGGTCATTCTCTGCAAGACGATGTTTTTTAAGACGTGCTTTGACTTTTCAATCAAAGGGTTAACAGCTCCGTTTGTTTCCCAGTAATGGTCCCAACGAAAGAGAACCTGTGTAACCCATCGCCCTGCGGACCCAACAGTCAGTGCAGAGAAGTATCTGGTCAGGCCGTGTGTTCGTGCCTGCCTACCTACGTCGGCACACCACCTGGATGTAGACCCGAGTGCGTTGCTAGCTCCGAGTGTCCCACTCAGCTCGCGTGCAAGGACTACAAATGTACAAACCCGTGCCCGAGTCCCTGCGGACTGAACACTAAGTGCATCGTCGTTAACCACAGTCCCATATGTAGTTGCATGCCCGGCTACAGCGGCGATCCTTTCACTATCTGCACTCAAATTCCACGTAAGATGCTCCACCAGATCCATAGAACGTTCTCCACTCGCGCGTCGGGAAGACCGAACGATGAACATTTCGTTAATCACGACTTTCAGCTGTCTCGATCCCTGGCCCAACGGAGAAAGACCCGTGCGTACCATCCCCGTGCGGCAATTTCGCCCAGTGCAGAAATATCCGCGGCACTCCTGCCTGCACGTGCTTAGAGAGCTACATCGGTCAGCCACCCAACTGCAGACCCGAGTGCACGATCAACTCCGAATGTCAAAGCGACATGGCCTGCGTCAACATGAAGTGTAGAGACCCGTGCCCTGGTTCCTGCGGTTCCGGTGCCCTGTGCGCGGTTATGAATCACATTCCCGTGTGCAACTGTCCCGAAGGTTTCACAGGAAATCCCTTCACACTTTGTCAGTTACTGCCAGCGACACGTAAGGACCCTTGCCACCTTTTTATACCCAAACAGTTTCACGTATCATTTGTTTTAGGAATCTATAAAAGAGCCACGGGCTGTACCAATCGGTCAGGATTTATTGACAACACGTTTGACTTTACAGCTCCAACGCCACCGCTAGAAGACGAATGTAGCTCGTCACCCTGCGGTCCCAACGCCGCGTGCACGAACGGCGTTTGCACGTGTCTACCGGAATTCCAAGGAAACCCGTACCTAGGATGTCGACCCGAATGCGTCCTAAATTCAGACTGCCCCAGAGACAGAGCCTGCTCGCGTAATAGGTGTACGGACCCCTGTCCTGGAATCTGTGGTTTCAGTGCCATTTGTACAGTGATCAATCACGTGCCCATGTGTAGCTGTCCTGGAAACATGACTGGCAACGCGTTTAGTCAATGTAACCCTCTGACAGGTATTCAACCATCTCTCCTGTATGAAACTTTTCGCGCGATACTTGCCATGGTCCCGTGGCGAACGATTCGAATAACCTGATACTTTTTGTTTTTGTCAGATGTGATACCCACTAATCCGTGTAGTCCGACACCATGCGGACCCAATAGCGAATGCCGCACCGTAAACGGTCAAGCGGTCTGCTCGTGCATCAGAGGATACTTAGGAAGCCCGCCGACCTGTAGACCCGAGTGCATAGTCAGCACAGACTGCCCGCAAAACGAAGCCTGTAGCAATCAGAGGTGTATAAACCCCTGTCCTGGATCTTGCGGCATCGGAGCCAGCTGCAACGTCGTCAACCATAATCCTATATGCAGCTGTCCGTTGCGTTACACTGGAAATCCATTCGTTCAGTGCACGTTCTCCTGTAAGAGTTCACTGCGATCCCGGTTCACTCATTCTTTTCAGGCTATACAGCAGGCCCTCGACTTTCGCACACAATTGCTTCCTGAAAGTGCGTGCGAATGTCGAATGTTCGAAAATTGTGTTTTAAAGTATTTATTTATCGATACGTATGCATAGAGATATGCAACGAAGTTAAAGAGACCGAGCGAGACTCGATCGACTCGTTAACATCTTCATCGTTGACGTCCAAGTTTATTCATT
Organism: Hylaeus volcanicus; assembly: GCF_026283585.1. Taxonomy (NCBI): domain Eukaryota; kingdom Metazoa; phylum Arthropoda; class Insecta; order Hymenoptera; family Colletidae; genus Hylaeus; species Hylaeus volcanicus. The sequence goes on along the minus strand of NC_071983.1, from coordinate 3,516,227 downwards.
AGGCTAACTATTTCATCCGTGATAGTTTCCGGTGTTTTTCTAAAATTTGTAAAATCACCATCTGTGGGCATCATTGTTTCCGGGAACAATTTTTCATCGTTTGCCATTTCCTTTTGGCTTAAAAAGTACAAGTTTTAAGAACGTGCCGAAGTCGAGGGCCGCCTGTATCTGCATCGATAGACCAGGAGTCTATTGCCGCATCCATCCATATGAAAACGAGGTGATCTTTATTCCAGACGTTGAACCTGAAACGATAGATCCCTGTCAGCCATCGCCCTGCGGTCCGAACTCTCAGTGCCAAGTGATCAACGACTCTCCCTCGTGCTCGTGCACGCCTGGGTACTCTGGCAGCCCGCCAAATTGCAGACCGGAGTGCGTCAGTAACGGGGAGTGTCCTAGTCAGTTAGCTTGTATCAATCAGAAGTGCCAGGACCCTTGCGTCGATTCCTGCGGTGCCAGCGCGAGTTGCCATGTCGTTAGTCACACTCCTATGTGCACCTGCCTGAGCGGTTACACAGGCGATCCGTTCACTCAGTGTGTCTTTAAAGAACGTAAGAGGAGTTTCTCCAAAGATTTTCAGTTTGCTGTTTGGTCGCGACGTTGCTCCTAATCCTCCTACTTTACAGCTGTGAATATACCTGCACCCGTTGACCCCTGCAACCCATCGCCCTGCGGATCCAACGCTGTCTGCAAAGAATCGAACGGCGCCGGCTCCTGTAACTGCATTCCAAATTATATCGGGAACCCCTACGATGGATGTCGACCCGAGTGTCTCTTGAACTCCGACTGCCACCCGAGTCAAGCCTGCATGAACAACAGATGCAGGGATCCCTGTCCAGGAACCTGCGGTCGTAACGCCGAATGTCATGTTATCAATCACCTGCCAGTGTGCGAGTGTTATCCTAGTCACACTGGAAACGCCTTTGTCCTCTGTTTACCTATCGCACCAGGTAACAAAACCACTCCCGAGAAACGCTAGCTTCGAGCTGAACTACGTAACGAGGCCTGTAACAACAAATTCCTTTATAGAAACTGACCAAACGATCAGTAAACCCTGCAACCCGTCTCCCTGTGGACCCAATAGTCAATGCAGACCGATCAACGGACAGTCGGTGTGCTCGTGTTTACCGGAGTTCTTGGGCAGTCCACCTGCGTGCAGACCCGAGTGCACGGTCAGCGCCGAATGTCCCACGAATTTGGCGTGTATCAACAGAAAGTGTAGCGATCCCTGTCCTGGATCTTGCGGCTCGAGCACGAGGTGCGAAACGATCAATCACAGAGCCATATGCTCCTGCCAACCAGGCTTCACTGGTGACCCGCTCGTTGCTTGTTTCGATATGCCAAGTAAGTCTTCTGTCCGATAGGTCTTGTCTTCCGTACAGTCGAAGTTTCATTGAGATTGAACTTTCATCGAGTAAATATTCGTTTATAGTTGGAAAACCTGCTCCTGGACCGACGTACGCGAATCCATGCGCGCCTTCGCCGTGCGGGCCCTACTCGGAATGTCGGAATATAAATTCCCAGGCCTCGTGTGCCTGCTTGCCAGACTACATGGGAACGCCACCGAATTGCAGACCGGAGTGTATACGAAATTCCGATTGTCCCAGCAACCAGGCGTGCATTCAGAAGAAATGTCGATACCCTTGCGAAGGCGTATGCGGCGTAGGAGCCCAATGCTCGGTGATAAATCACACTCCGATTTGCACTTGTCCGGAAGGCTACACAGGCGACTCTTTCGTCAGGTGTTCGCCCGCGATAGGTACGACTGTTTCCACCGTAACGACGCGAAATACTCTTTGCCTTCGCGTAATTGTACACATGGTTCGCATGTAGCAACGCTCCTTGTACTTGCTCGTGACTTTTAGCCGACTGATGAGGGCTCGTTAGAACGAGAACCCTTGCCAGTAACCGATACTAATAATCAGTTATTAGGCGGCAGTTCGTCGTTTTACGAGCCCGTCACCTTCGTGTGGTATCAGGTTCGGCCCTCGGGCAAAGGTACCGGCCCTTGGAACACATATCGGAGATTAATATAAAGTTTCGTTCGAATAGTGGACATGGACCAACCAGTGGATTCGTGTGCCAACTGCGGCGCGAACACGCAGTGCCTGGATGGAGTCTGCGTTTGCTTGTCAGAGTATCAAGGAGACCCGTACCTAGGTTGTCGGCCAGAATGTGTCCTGAATTCGGATTGTCCGAGAGACAGAGCTTGTATCAAGAACAAGTGCAACGACCCATGCGCTGGTACCTGTGGACAGAACGCGTTGTGTTCCGTCGTAAATCACGTTCCAATGTGCACTTGTCCGCCAGGAATGTCAGGAAACGCGTTCGTAGTTTGCTCTGTGATGATAGGTATACTTTTTCTTCCGATCGTCAAGTTTCACCGTATCGTACGATTGTCTAACTCGCATTGTTTTCAACCTGTGAACAGTACAAACACCCAAAGACCCGTGCAATCCATCGCCCTGCGGACCCAACAGCCAGTGCAGGAAGATAAACGATCAGGCCGTTTGCTCTTGCATTCCTGGTTACCTAGACACGCCACCGAATTGCCGACCGGAATGTATCCTCAGTTCCGACTGTCCATCCAGCATGGCCTGCAACAATCAAAAGTGTATAGACCCTTGCCCTGGCACTTGCGGTATAAGGGCGGAGTGCGTGGTGGTGAACCACAATCCAATTTGCAGCTGCCCACCGGACCTGACAGGCAATCCCTTCACCATGTGTATCAGGATGCGTGAGTACTCGAATTCGATCGATTAGCAGACACCGCGCAAACGTTACATTCGTCTTCTCCCTCTAACAGCCGACGAGCCAACGGTTCTGAATCCGTGCGTACCATCGCCCTGTGGCCCGAACAGTCAATGCCAGGTCCTAAACAATTCGCCGTCTTGCTCCTGCTTGCCCGAGTTCCTTGGATCCCCGCCAAACTGTAAGCCAGAATGCGTAAGCAACAGCGAGTGCTCTACGCACTTGGCTTGCATAAATCAAAAGTGTCGCGATCCTTGTCCCGGTTCGTGCGGTGCTAACGCCGAATGTCGAGTGATAAGTCACACGCCGATGTGCGTCTGTTCCTACGGATTCGTTGGTGATCCGTTCATACAATGCCTTCCAAGACCAGGTAAGCGATACCTCGATTGAACAGTACGCGTACCAGTCCGATCTTCGAACGAATCTTTTAAAAAAAAAATACGTCTTCGCAGTGATCGAGGACACAGGTAAGAAACCCACGCCATGCATGCCGTCACCCTGTGGATCTAACGCGATATGCAACGAACTGAACGGCGCCGGATCCTGCAAGTGTCTCCCAGATTACATCGGCAACCCTTACGAAGGCTGTCGACCAGAATGTACCATCAATTCCGACTGTACCGCCGATCGTGCTTGCGTTAGATCGAAATGTCAGAACCCCTGTCCAGGATTCTGCGGCTACAACGCGATATGCCAGGTCGTCAACCACGCTCCGCTCTGTACGTGCCAGTCTGGCTACTCGGGCGATCCCTTCGTTCAATGCAATATCGTTCGAGAGGAACGTAAGTAACCGGAGCATTCGTATGTTCGTACGAGAGAAATTCGTATCGAATTCGACAAAAAGATTTTCAACGGTGTATTTAACCTGAATGTTTTTCCAGCGAGACCATCCGATCCCTGTAGCTCGTCACCCTGCGGACTTAACAGCCAATGTCGCGTGTCGAACGGACAGGCCATCTGTTCTTGTTCGCCGACGTTCATCGGAACCCCGCCAATGTGCAGACCAGAGTGCACAGTCAGCTCGGACTGTGCTACCAATCGCGCTTGCAAGAACCGTAAATGCGTGGACCCGTGTCCGGGTATTTGCGGTATCAACGCGAGATGCGAGGCGATTAATCACAGTCCGATCTGCAGTTGCAATCCTGGCTTGACTGGCGACCCGTTCGTCAGATGTTTCAAAGTGCCAAGTGAGTGCCTCGCATTCGAAACCCTTCGAACTCGCAGAATTTCACGTTAATACCGTTCATCTTTAGCCGTGTCCGAGCCAATAAATCCATGCGTCCCGTCGCCCTGCGGTCCGTTCTCCGTGTGCCGCGTTCTCGGCAACACGGAGCTGCCCAGCTGCTCGTGCATGGACAATTACATAGGATCTCCGCCAAACTGTCGTCCAGAGTGCACCATCGACTCCGAGTGCGGCAGCGACAGAGCCTGTTTGAGGCAGACGTGCGCGGATCCTTGTCCAGGTTCCTGTGGTACAGGTGCACAGTGCCTTGTGGTGAATCACATGGCCGTCTGCACGTGTCCCAAGGGATACACTGGCGATCCGTTCGTCAATTGCTTCGTAGAAACTTCTCGTAAGCATCGAGAACGACAGCGATCTCTCCTGAACTCGACACATTAAGGATCGCTCAGAAATCCGTAAGACGTACGCCTACTCCCGCACGTTTTTGGCCAGACTTATACTTTACTGAAATCGTAATAACTTGGTTATGAATGAAACAATTTCTGTGGAACTTTCGTAAATTGTTTCGTAAATTTTCTTAAAAAAATAAATTTCTACGAAATCGTGAGAAATTGTTTTTTCGATAATTGTCATAAAATTTTAATTTCAATTGTACCAAAATTTTTAGTATTTTTTTTAAGTACGAGTACCGTGCGAATGACCGGCAAATAAGCGAGAAGGCAATCGAGTTTAATACATTGACTATCGATGTGAATATTGGGTTGGTGCATAATTATTCGCCTTTTTCTTTTTAAATTCCATTACGAAAAAAGAAATGTAGAAATTTAATAGAAACATGTTTAATTGTTCGTTCTAGAGCGTATTAACCATCTACTTCATAATAAAATTAAAAAAACAAACGGCGGAGAATTGTGCACCAACTCGGTACTTAAATAGACAAAGTGGATGCACTGTTTTAAAGTAAGTGAGTCCGTGAGCGGTCCTCAATGTGTTAACAAAATCCAAAGAAACGTTGTCACCGTTGATTCTAAACTGCCACCGTAGCTTCGCCGGCAGTTCCTCAAGACGCCTGCAATCCGTCGCCGTGTGGATCGAACGCCGTCTGTCGCGACGGTACGTGCACTTGTCTGCCCGAGTATCGCGGCGACCCTTATTACGGATGCCGTCCAGAGTGCGTCCAGAACCCAGATTGCCCGCTAGACAAGGCTTGCAATCGCAACAAGTGCTTCGACCCGTGCGTCGGCGTCTGTGGCCAGAACGCCGAGTGCGTGGTGATAAATCACACTCCCATGTGCAATTGTCCGGACGGAATGTCGGGCAACGCGTTCGCCACGTGCTTCCCGGTGAAAGGTAAATTCGCGGAGTCTGTGGAGTCGCCCACGAAGGCAACTTGTGACTCGTTGGCGACGGGATAAACAAGAAACGCTTGCTTTTCAGACCCCGTGCTAGTGCAACCCTGCGATCCATCGCCCTGCGGACCCAATAGCAGATGCCAAGACTTTAGCGGACAAGCGGTTTGCTCGTGCGCGCCAGGTTACATTGGAAATCCTCCCGCCTGTCGACCAGAATGCATAGTTAACAGCGATTGCCCGTTGAACGAAGCCTGCGTGAACCTGAAGTGTAGAGACCCGTGTCCTGGATCCTGCGGCGTGTCAGCCCGCTGCCAAGTGATCAATCACAATCCCATTTGCAGCTGTCCTCCGGTATTCACCGGTGATCCATTCGTGCGGTGCTTAGTTAGACGTAGGTGTCCTCTGTCAAGCCTATTATCCTTGTTCGAAAGATTGCGATTCAACGGTTACCTTGTTTTAAAGCGGAGGAGCCCATGCCACCGACAAACCCGTGCCAACCGTCACCCTGTGGTCCCAACGCAGTTTGTCAAGTGATCGGTAACCAACCGTCGTGCTCTTGCAGAGCAGAGTTCATCGGAACGCCTCCGAATTGCAGGCCGGAATGTATCAGTAACAGCGAGTGCAGTAGCCACTTGGCTTGCATAAATCGCAAGTGCAAAGATCCCTGTCCAGGTTCCTGCGGCGCTAACGCGGAGTGTCACGTTCTAAACCACGTTCCATCGTGCGCTTGCATGAGAGACTACACTGGCGATCCGTTCGTTCAGTGCTCCGCCAAGCTACGTAAGTGTCCCGGCGATGATTGCACCCGGTACGCAACGATACGCGATCCATATTAACCAGCTATCGTTTTATCCAGCGGCACCAGGGGTTCCAACGCGACCTTGTCAACCGTCCCCCTGCGGAGCTAACACCATTTGTCGAGAACAGAATGGCATCGGCTCTTGCTACTGCTTGACCGAATACGTCGGCAATCCTTACGAAGGATGTCGACCAGAATGTACCATTCCATCGGACTGTCCCTCGAATTTGGCTTGTATCAATCTCAAGTGTCAGAATCCTTGTCCCGGTTCTTGCGGAGCGAACACGAACTGCCAGGTTGTGAACAACTCGCCCGTGTGCTCTTGTATGCCGCAATACTCCGGTGATCCTTACGTCGGTTGCGCATACAAGATGCCATCCAGTAAGTAACTCGTACTTGTGATAAATAGATGATACGTTAATAACACGTTGATAACGTGTTAGCCATTTTTGCAAACCGACATTCTCCATACATGGCGTAATTTTTCAGTCGAAGAAGACGAGCCTGACGTGTGCAGGCCGTCGCCTTGCGGTCCGAATAGTCAGTGTCAGAACGTGAACGGTCAAGCTGCGTGCTCCTGCTTGCCCCAGTACGTAGGAACCCCGCCTAACTGTAGACCCGAGTGCCTGGTGAACACCGAGTGCAACTCGAATCTCGCGTGCGTCAATCAAAAGTGCAGAGATCCCTGCCTCGGCACCTGCGGTCGCAACGCCCAGTGCAAAGTCATCCACCATAGTCCGATCTGCAGCTGTGGCAGCGGTTTAACAGGGGACCCGTTCGTTTTCTGTTTCCAAACTCCAAGTAAGCTGCCATCCAAAGATGAGAATGATACGAAAAGATGGCTTCTTCTAGTCGAGTCATCTGGATTCGATATTCCGCATGTAACGTCGATCTTAAGTTAAAGAATTCCGTGTTCTTTTGCCTACAGTAGCCCAACCAGTCGACAAATATCCGAGAGACCCGTGCGTTCCATCCCCTTGCGGTCCAAACGCAATGTGCAAACCGCTAGGCGACACACCAGCCTGCACGTGCATGAACAACTACATCGGCGTACCTCCCAACTGCCGACCAGAGTGCTCCATGAACTCGGATTGCACAGCCAATAGGGCTTGCATTCGAGAGAAGTGCCGAGACCCGTGTCCAGGATCCTGCGGCATCGGTACACGTTGCACGGTCGTGAACCACACGCCATCCTGCACGTGTCCCTCGGGATACACCGGCGACCCTTTCACCAGTTGCTCGCCCATTCCACCACCCGGCAGTAAGAAGAAGGAAACCTCGGATGTTGTTCCGAGAGGCACCGGTGGCCAATCGTTATTTTTGGAGAACGTTAGGAAGAGCGCGAAGGGACGCCAAATATAAAATTTTAGCTTCGGGAATTCGCAATGTTGAAATTTAGATAATTTCGCACTTGTCGTTGTATTTAATTGTTTCACCTCTGCAAATTCGCAGATTCCTATTCAAATTCATTTTCGTTATCGCCTCACTTTTGGAATTATCGGTCCCTGTGATCGGTCAGTGATCTTCGTTAATAATTTAAAAACGAAGCACCATTCGAGATTTTTGCAATGGAACCATCACCGATTCTTATACTAATTCCATCTCCATCGGCCACCGGTGCTTTCCGGAAGTGCAGCTAAACCCTCAACTTCTAAATTGCTGTGTATACATTGACCCGTTTATTTCAGTGATGGATGTCCCGACAGACCGATGCAACCCATCGCCATGCGGGCCAAACGCACAGTGCGACGACGGTATTTGCACGTGTATACGCGATTACTTGGGCGATCCTTACAGCATGTGTCGGCCAGAATGCGTGATTAACACAGATTGTCCCCGAAACGAGGCTTGCATACTCCATAAGTGCAGGGATCCATGCGCGGGAACGTGTGGAACGAACGCGGACTGTAACGTCGTCAATCACTTGCCTATGTGCAGTTGTCCAAGAAACATGACGGGCAACGCGTTCGTATCATGCAACCCTCTGAAAGGTTGGTCACCGTTGGTGTCGAACTCTTTACTTCCTCTACGAAACGTTAACGCTAAACTTGATTACGTTCTATAGACACGAGCGTCCTCGACCCTTGCAATCCATCCCCGTGCGGCCCGAACAGTCACTGCCGCTCCTCGAACGGCCAAGCGGTTTGCACCTGTGTCTCTGGATTCAAGGGATCGCCGCCTTCCTGCAGGCCGGAGTGCGTCGTTAGCACAGACTGTTCACGCGACAGGGCTTGCAGCAACCAGAAATGCATCGATCCTTGTCTCGGTGCTTGTGGACTTTCGGCACAGTGCACCGTCGTCAATCACAATCCTGTGTGCAGGTGTTTCGACCAGTACATAGGCGATCCGTTCGTCCAGTGCACACCACCTAGTAAGAATCGATTGTCAATTTTCCGAGACTTCTCGATGAAACAGTTTCATCGAAACCTCGTTTCACCTTTAGGCAGAGTACCAGACGTTCCCGTGAATCCTTGTCAGCCATCAGCCTGCGGTCCGAACGCCGCGTGTCGAGTGATCAATAACGCGCCCTCGTGTTCGTGCCTCCCTGAATTCATGGGAATCCCGCCAAACTGCAAACCCGAATGCGTGAGCAACAGCGAGTGCCCGACGCAACAGGCTTGCATCAATCAGAAGTGTAGAGACCCTTGCCCTGGTTCGTGTGGCGGTAACACCGAATGCAGGACAGTTAGTCACACTCCCATGTGCACTTGCGCCAGTGGTTACACCGGAGATCCATTCGTGCAATGCACGCTTCAGCCAAGTAAGATCTTCTCTCCATTCGAAATCCTATTCACTGGTAAACTTACGTTTGCCGCGATGGATAACCCTTTATCTTCGCCTGTAGTACAAGATATACCAACCAGACTGAATCCGTGCCAACCATCTCCCTGCGGAGCGAACGCCGTGTGCCGCGAGTCCTACGGCTCAGCCCTTTGCACCTGCTTGCCCGACTTTTACGGGAACCCGTACGAAAACTGCCGACCCGAGTGTCTCATCGATTCCGACTGCTCGTTCAATCGGGCTTGTATACGAACCAAATGTCAAGATCCGTGTCCAGGAGCGTGCGGATTCAACGCCGAATGTCAGGTTGTCAATCACATCCCTACTTGCAGCTGTAGATCAGGTTACACCGGTAATCCGTTCCGATCTTGCGCTGCCCTGGAGCCTTGTAAGTTGTTCCCAAGTATCAGGATACTATCTTTGTCCGAATCGGAACCTGAATCTATCGTATTTTCAATAATAGTCGATCCAAGCGTTACCAACCCCTGCGTTCCGTCGCCCTGCGGACCCAACAGTCGTTGTCAGGACATCGGCGGTCAAGCCAGCTGTTCCTGCTTGCCCAACTTCCGAGGAACCCCGCCCAACTGCAGACCAGAGTGCGTCGTTAGCACGGAATGTCCCAGCAACCAAGCTTGCGTGGGTCAAAAATGCGTCGACCCTTGCCCTGGCGTGTGCGGCGTGAACGCTAGATGCGAAGTCTTCCACCACAGTCCCATATGTAGCTGCGGCGCGAGTCAGACGGGAGATCCGTTCGTAAAATGCTTCGGTAAGTGGACCAATCCCCTAAAACCCCCTAAACACACCTAAACTTATCATCTAACCAACAACCACGTTTTAGCGATGACACCGCAAGTTCCTGTAAATCCGTGCGTGCCGTCGCCTTGCGGACCGTTCTCGCAATGTCGGGACATAGGGGGCATCCCCTCCTGTACCTGTTTACCGAATTACGTCGGCTCGGCCCCGAACTGTCGCCCCGAATGTTCGATCAACACCGACTGCACCAGCGACAAGGCTTGCATCAGGGAAAAGTGCAGAGACCCGTGTCCAGGCTCTTGCGGAGCGAACGCGTTGTGCGATGTCATTAACCACACGCCGGCTTGCACTTGTCCCAGCGACTTTACAGGGGATCCGTTTACCAGCTGCCAACCGAATCCACCAAGTAAGAAGCGAAGGCTCTTTAGCCTTTTCTAGAACCGAGTGTTTCGAGAATTACGAAAACTTTGATTTCGATAGAATACTCTCCTAGACCTAGACCATATTCGGATGAAACGAAACAAACGCTGACTCTACTTTCCCGTACCACAGTTCTCCCCCCAGCGCCAGCACACCCGTGCAACCCGTCACCCTGTGGACCAAACGCGCTATGCCAAAACGGAGCGTGTAGCTGCATAAGCGAGTACCGTGGCGATCCCTACGAAGGATGCAACCCAGAGTGCGTGCAAAACTCCGACTGTACCCGCGACAAAGCCTGCTCCAACAACAAATGCGTGGACCCCTGCGCCGGTGTCTGCGGTCAGAACGCCGAGTGCGTGGTCGTGAACCATATACCCACTTGCAGTTGCATCGAAAATCACGAAGGGGATTCGTTCACCTTCTGCAGACCGATCCAAAGTGAGTGGTCCGTTCTAGGAACTGCCCGAAACACCCGTTGTCACCTTTTAACTCTATCCTGTTGCACCTGTTGTCCCGATAGAGCGCGTGAAACCCTGCGAGCCCACGCCCTGCGGACCCAACAGCGTTTGCCGTGAATTCGGCGAGCAAGCCTCCTGTTCCTGCCTCCCCGGATACTTCGGAGCTCCTCCCAGCTGCAGGCCCGAGTGTCTCGTGAACACCGACTGCGAGCAGAGCAGAGCTTGCGTGAACGAGAGATGCCGGAACCCGTGCGAGAACTCGTGCGGTCAGGGCGCTTTATGCGCGGTACGAAATCACAACCCCATTTGCAGCTGTCCCGCCCAGTATTCCGGCGATCCGTTTATCAGCTGCTTCCCCATAAGTAAGTAACCCGTGGATGTCCTCCGTCCCAGTTTTGCCCGGCAAAACTTTGCCCAGCGTGTTCTATACGGAAAAGTAAGAAGAAAATTTTATACGAACGTATACTCTTCAATATTTTATTAAGGAGTTATAGTTGAATGTTTTATTAAGGAGCGTTGTGTTGACTATGACTCCTTAATAAAACATTTAAGAGTACATGTTCATTAAACAGTTTTTTTCTTACTGTTGCGCGTAGAACACGCTGGCAAAGTTTGACCGATAAAAAGATTGGGACACCCTGTATATCTTGAACCATTTCAGACATGTATTAACCCGACATTTGTGAACGAACAGAACCCAATGACGTCGCACCCAGCCTGGACCCGTGCAATACCGCGCAGTGTGGACCGAACTCCCAGTGCACCGTGTCACCCAACAATAAACCTTCCTGCAGCTGCTTGCCCGAGTTCGTAGGGTCACCTCCCAACTGTAGACCCGAATGCCTCGTGAGCAGCGAGTGCCCTGGAAACCAAGCGTGCATTAAGCAGAAGTGTAGCGATCCCTGTGTAGGACTATGCGGCCCTAACGCGCTCTGCCAAGTCGCCATGCATTACATCCGTTGCGTCTGTCCCGAAGGATATACCGGGGACCCGGTCACAGTTTGTTCCCCGATAACGAGTAAGAGTACATCCCGTGCGAACCGTTCTAACGCGAATTTTAACGAGGAAGTCGATCGAGTATTTTTACCTGTAAATATTGTACATAGAAATTGTATAGAAAAGATCGCACGACGATCACAAGCTGCAATACTTTTCGTATAGAAATTGTATAGACAAATAATTGTATAGAGATTGTACAAAAAGGATTGCACCAACGATCACGCACCGCGATACTTTTCGTTTTCCGCCACTCTCTTCGGATCTGACGAAATCTCTTTCATACACGTTTTCATTCTCCGTCGTCTCTCACAACTTGTGTAAAGTCACATCTTCGTTCGCGTGTTCTTGTACAGCTTCCGTCATGTTTACTGTTCTCTTGTAAATTAACTCTTTCCTCGATCGTATATACGGCTTCTGTTTCACGAACTAATCGACGAACGAACGCGTCACAGCCGGAAGATTAATCGTTTCGTTTTGCGACTCTATTGTAGCGACTCCTGCGCCACCGACGCCATCGAGACCTTGCAACCCTTCACCCTGCGGCAGCAACGCTTACTGTCGGGAAAGGTACAACACCGCGTTCTGCGAGTGCCTGCCTGATTACAGAGGAAACGCGTACGACGGCTGCGTTCCGGAGTGTCTGGCGAACACCGACTGTCCGAAGTCTCAAGCCTGCATCAAGACCAAGTGTCAGGATCCTTGCTCTGGAACGTGCGGCGTCGGAGCCAACTGTTTCGTGTCGAATCACATTCCCATTTGCTCTTGCCCGGCCCCAACAATTGGGGACGCGTTCACCATTTGTCGAGCTGAAGGTAATTTCGAAGCACGGAACTAAAAGGATTCTTCCTAGACATCTTCGAACCTTTAAACATCTTCTAAACCAGACCTAAGAAATTTACTAAAAAATTCATTCTTCGTTTTTCAGAACCGAGAGAAAAAGATCCGTGCTCTCCCTCTCCTTGCGGTCCAAACACCCTCTGCGAGAAGATCGGTAACACAGCCGTTTGCAAGTGTCTGCCTGGTCTTCAAGGAGTAGCCTCGAGCGTCACAGGCTGTCGTCCAGAATGCGTCATCAGCTCCGACTGTCCAGGGGACAAAGCTTGTATAAACAACAGATGCATCAATCCTTGCACCCAGAACGTCTGTGGAATCAAGGCGGTCTGCCAAGCGATCAATCACAGTCCTCTTTGCAGCTGCCCACCCCCGTTGATCGGCAATCCGTTCGAAGAATGCACCAGCAAATTCGGTAAGCGTTACCGAACCGTTGGCGTGAATAGAGCTACAGCTCCGATTGCTTGGAGTAAATGGAACGAATGATTATCCATTTTTTTTTTTTTTTTCAGAAACCGATCCCTGCAGTCCGTCTCCGTGCAGTTACAACGGCGAGTGCAAAGTCAGAAACGGCGTCGCGGTGTGCATCTATCCAGAGTGCGTCATCAACACCGACTGTCCACGCGACAAAGCCTGTTTCGCTCAAAAGTGCAAGGACCCCTGCATCGACGCCTGCGGCATCAATTCTCTTTGTCAAACGGTTAACCACAAGCCTGTCTGCTCCTGCCCAGCTGGTTTCACTGGGAACGCCAGGATACAATGCGTCGTTCCACCAGCCGATGGTGAGTTTCTCGAAATCAGGAAACTCTTCGGAGGTTTATATTGATTATTAATATTTCTGTATCTTGTTCCTCTAGTTCCGGCGCCAGAGTGCAGGCAAAATTCCGAATGCCCCAACGACAAGGCCTGTTACAACCAGAGGTGCGTGGATCCTTGCACGTTGGACTCCTGCGGCTACAACAGCCGCTGCCAAGTGCTGCTCCATCGAGCTGTGTGCGTCTGCAACGAAGGTTTCACCGGAAATGCTCAGCAATATTGTAGCAAGAGTACGTTTTCGACCAACCTTTCTGACAATTTCGCGATTCGTCGTCCTTCTATACAACGATGCTTCGTGTCCTTTTATAGTTGGGTGTCGCGGGGACGGCGAATGCCCGTTGACTCAATCTTGCATCAACAACGAGTGCATCGACGCCTGTTTGGTGACTCAATGCGGCACCAACGCGCTTTGCGCGTCGGACGGGTATCACAGACCGCGATGCTACTGTCCCGAGGGATACCAGGGCAATCCGTACCAAATCTGCGAGAGACCGGAATGTAACAACGACGACGATTGTCCGGCTTCGTTAGCGTGTCGAGATCAGAGATGCGTGAACCCTTGCAACTGCCCGATATCCGCGCAATGTTCCGTCGTCTACCATCGTCCTACGTGTCGATGCCCGCCAGGTTACACTGGCGATCCTTACGCGTCGTGTCTGATGGGTAATTACGATTCCGGATGATTTCTTTGCGCAATGTTGAGTTCAACGTCCGAAGCTCGTGCTTCTTTCTTTTCAGAACCGATAGAGCCGCAACCCGAATGCCAAGTGGACGGAGACTGTCCCAGTAAATTGGGCTGCTTCGGTGGAATCTGTAAAGATCCCTGCGTCGAAACGAAACCCTGCATCGCTGGCGCGAGATGCTCCGTCGTGGATACCTTGCCGATGAGGACGATGATCTGCGAGTGCTTGCCAAATTTCGCTGGCGACGCAACCATCGCTTGCATCCCAGGTAAAAATCGAACGAAAGTTCAGCTACCGACTAATCGACCCGTTTATTACTATCGTCACGAAGAATTTTACCATTACCTCGCCTTTCTCGTTATTTCCAGTGGACAAACAACTCGACGCGATCTGTCAATCCGACTCCGAGTGCGCTTTGAACACGGCCTGCTTGCACCAACGGTGCATCAACCCTTGCGTCATCAGCCCGTGTGCATCGAATGCAGAATGCGCGGTGGAGAATCACCGTCGCCAGTGTCACTGTAATACAGGATTCTCCGGCGATCCGTTCATGAACTGCTACAGAGGCACCGACGGATTCCCTGACTGCACGACGAATTCCGACTGTTCGTCCAACGCGGCCTGCATAAATCAGCTGTGCCAGGATCCGTGCCTGGGCTCGCAGTGTGGATTAAACGCGGAGTGCGTCACGACGAACCACCATCCGACGTGTCACTGTCAACAGAACTTCGCGGGTGATCCTCAACTGCAGTGCTTCAAACGTGAGTTTTATTTAAATATAAACATGTATCTACGTGTGGTATCTACAGTGATATTCATGACAATCCGAAAATCTTTTTCAGCTGAATGCAAGTCAGACAGCGACTGTCCCTACGACAAAACGTGCCAGAACAGCAACTGCGTTACTCCGTGTCTGGTCGACGACATTGCATGCGGTCGTGGCGCGGAGTGCGTCGCAGTCTCGCACAGAGCGCAATGCATCTGTCCGCGAGGTACCCAGGGTGACCCGCGAATAGCTTGCATCTCGGCGGTGTGTCACTACAACGAGGACTGTGCCGATCACGAGGCCTGCGACAGACTGAATAGAGTCTGTAGACCTGTTTGCGACGACGAGGTCTGTGCGGACACAGCCAAATGCGTCGCCAGGGACCATCAGCCTAGATGCATTTGTCCCGCAGGAACCTCTGGCAATCCGTACATCGAATGCACCGGTGAGCTACTTCTTCCGCGCGTGCTACCATTACATTAACCCTTTTGCTGTCCCGTGTCGAGCGAGATTCGACAGAATTTTACCGAAATCGGAACATCTGGATTTCAAAGGGTTAGCAGTTTAGCATAATCTTCGGTGGCGTTTTAATTGGGGATGTTTCGCGTTCTTCAAGGTGTCTCCATCGAACCGGGATGCAGGGAAGACGGCGAGTGTCCGTCGTATCTGGCCTGCATCAACGCCAAGTGTCAAGATCCTTGCCTGTCCGCGAACATGTGCACCGGCGATCAGGAATGCAAAGTGTTGAACACCGTGCCTCTTCGTACGATGATCTGCAGTTGCCCTCCTAACACAATCACCGACGTAAATGGACAATGCAGGATTATTGGTGAATATCCCTGTTAATAATCGAACTCTGAATTAGAAAGGTTACGCATCTATCGGTGACCTTGCGAGGTTCAGAAATAAATTGGCAATTGTGTTACAGAATCACCGAACGTTCAGTGTCATCAAGATGATGACTGCAGTAATTCGGAGAAGTGCATCAGCGGAACTTGCATCGAGGCTTGCCTCGCCATTCAGTGTGGGCTGAACGCTCAATGCAAATCCACGTCTCACACAGGAATCTGTCAGTGCGCGCCGGATTTCACTGGCAACGCCTACCTGGAGTGCGTCAGAAGTACGTTTCAACCGATACTAATTTGAATATCGATCTACTTCTAGCTCTAGTAAAGATACAATTGATGCAATCGATGAACTTCAGGTCCCGTCACACCGCTGCCACCGATACGTCCAGAGTGTTACACCAACAGCGAGTGCTCCGGCGACAGACAGTGCTTAAACTCTTTCTGCGTGAATCCGTGCGTCGTCGCCGATCCTTGCGGAAGAAACGCCCTCTGTTACGTGAACAACCACGTGCCGATCTGCAGGTGCCCCGTCAACTACGAGGGCGACGCCAGAATCAATTGCATACCGCGTAAGTGTACCGCCGATTACCTTGACACAATAAAAAAAAAAATAAAAAGGAGACATACGTAAATATTTCTCTTCCGCAGCGAGCATCGTGGCAGAGTGTCAGTCGAACAGCGACTGCGCGGGGAATGCTGCCTGTGTCAACAGCTTGTGCATCAATCCCTGCAATTGCGGTCCAAACGCGAACTGCAACGTCGCGGATCACTATCCATCTTGCGTGTGTCCGCCTGGATATTCCGGGAACCCTCAACTCGGTTGCTTCAAACGTAAGTTCCTTTCTTCCTCTTCTTTACTCTTCTTTAACCCTGAACATCTCGTGGAAAAACGAACAAAATATTCAGAAACTTTAAAAAGTAGCTATGACAAATAATTGTAAATCCAACGAATTCTCGTTGTCGCAGTGGATTGCGAATCGGACAGCGAGTGCAACGACGCAGCCACGTGTTACAACGGCCAGTGCGTGAATCCTTGCATCCTCGAGAACAAGTGCGCTATCAACGGTGAATGCTACGGCCAAAACCACCGAGCAGTTTGTCGTTGCGGTCCCGGCTACCTAGGCAATCCCGAGGTCCATTGCGAGAGGATCGAGTGCAGCACCGATCACGATTGTCCTCGAAACTTGGCCTGCGACAGCGGACGCTGCGTGAATCCATGCATAGGGGACTCCCCTTGCGCGCAGAACGCCATTTGCTACGTCCAGGATCACCTCGCCACCTGTCGTTGTCCAGATAACCTGCCGATCGGAAACCCGTACTCTTACTGCGAGCATCGTCCTACGACGGAGCTCGACGAACCAGAATGCAGAATCGACATCGACTGCGCCGACAAACTAGTGTGCATCAAGAACAGATGCATCGATCCGTGCCCTGTGATCAAACCCTGTCCGGAGAACGCTCGGTGCAACGTACTCGACACCGTCCCTGTTAGAACGATGACGTGCACTTGTCCCGAAGGCTGGACCACCGACGTCGACGGTGTCTGTAGACCAAGTAAGAATGATCTCAGTTCGGGTTGTAACTGCCTCTTTAACGCATCGGTTGCCGAGCCAAGGCTCGTAAAAATTTCTATAAAGTCGAAATTTTGTCTCGAGACTATTAAAAATGAAATAACTTAACATCCGTAGTGGTATTTAATATTTTAACATTGCCAAATTCACGAATCCTCTCCGGATTTATTTTCGTTGTAACCTTTGAAATTAATTTTTTTTTTTGGTTACTTAATAAATGGTCCAGTATATGGTTTTCGACGGCGAATGAAATGATGTAAATTGAGCTTGAAAATTCCTATCAAAGAGTACGTAAAAAAAAAAGAGCGTCCAATTTCTTCTACGCTAAACGCTTAACGATCGTCCGTGTTTCCAGTTCAAATAACCACCATCGGTACCTGCACCACGAACGACGAGTGCGGAGACAGCGAGGCCTGCGTCAACAGACAGTGCAGGAACCCCTGCAACTGCGGCACCAACGCCGTCTGCCGCGTGAGGAACCACAAGCCCGTCTGTTCCTGCGACGAAGGCTATCAGGGTAATCCAGACATCGTCTGCCACTCCGTGGAGTGCAGATCGGACAGCGACTGTACCCTGGACAAGACCTGCGTTGGCCACCACTGCGTGGATCCTTGTCTGGTGTCCGACACTTGCGGCGTGAACGCCGAATGCTTCCCCAATAACCATAAGGCCGACTGCCGTTGCCGCAAGGGCTACCACGGAAACGCTTTGGACCGTTGCAGAGTGATCGGTTGTTACAGCAACGGAGACTGTCCCGGCGATCACTCCTGCATCAATCTGCAGTGCGTGGACGCGTGCGTCCACAGCAACCCTTGTTCGCCACTGGCCGAGTGCCGAGTCTTCAACCATCTCCCCATATGTCGTTGCCCAGCCCAACACACGGGCAATCCTTACGTAAACTGCAAGCCAGAGGACAGACCGGAGTGCAAAGAGGACGGCGATTGTCCAGATACCCTGGCCTGCTTGAACAACAAGTGCCAGAATCCTTGCACCGCCATCGAGCCGTGCACCGAACCGTCCGAGTGCAGGGTCTTACCAACTTACCCTGTTCGCACCATGGTCTGCGTGTGCCCAAGCGGCTACGTGAGCAGCGGCAGCGGAACCTGTCGAGCCACCAAACCGATCCTCCCCATCGAATGCACCAGAGACAACGACTGCCCTTCGGAGAAGTCGTGCGTGAACGCCGTGTGCAAGAATCCTTGCGCCTGTGGACCTAACTCGGAGTGCACCGTCGCCGATCACAAGCCAATTTGCTCCTGCGAACTGGGTTACGACGGAAATCCCGACGTGGCGTGCACCAAAGGTAAGAAAATAGGCGGGAGAACCTCGAACCTTAACCCTTTCAACCCTAGTAGAATATACAGGTTACTCGCGTAACACGATTTTTCGAGTACTCGCGATAATCTGTGAAAAAAATATTTTAAACAAACGTTGATCGGTTTTCGATTGGCTATACTTTGCGATAAACAAAAATTTGGACGAAAATTTTACCACAGCTGAATTTGATTTTCCAGTTGTCGGATGTCGCACCGATGGCGATTGCAGCGGATCGCACGCCTGTGTACAACACAGCTGCGTTCCTGTGTGCTCGCAATCGCCGCCAACCTGCGGCAAGAACGCCGAGTGTCACGGTATCAACCACAAAGCCATCTGCGAGTGTCCACCCGGGCTCGGAGGGAACCCGAGAGTCGGTTGCACTCTCCTCGGCTGCAGAACCAACTCGGATTGTCCCACGAACAAGGCCTGCATCAACAGCCGCTGCGAGAATCCGTGCACGGTGAATCCTTGCACTGGTAACCTGGATTGCAACGTTTACAACCACGTGGTCGAGTGCGCTTGTCCTCCTGGTTACATCGGCGACGCTAACTCGGGATGTACCAAACGTACGAATCTACATTGATATATTCGAGGCTTTCACGTAGTTCTACGTGATCGATACTAATCGAGGCCTTGTCCTTTGTCTCGTCCAAAGGACACGGTTTACACTTGGAAGTTTCGCTTAGTACCACCTTTGAATCGACATTAGTACGACACTATAGGGTGTCGATCGTTTGGCTAATCTTGGAAGTTTTCGTTTTCAGTCACAGAGAAGTGTAAAGCAGACAACGAGTGTCCATCTCAGACCGCCTGCTTCAACGGCGAGTGCATCAATCCATGCGTGAAGATCGAGCCTTGCGGAGTGAACGCGGACTGCAAGGTTCTAGACACGAGCCCTGTGAGGACCATGATCTGCGAGTGCATCCCTGGTTACAGAGGAAACGCGGTCGTCCGCTGCGAAAAGAGTAATTTCAACGATCTGTCAGCTTTCGAACGAACGACCGTTCTCGGAACTACTCTAAACGCGTCTTCTCGTTTTGCAGCCGACGTCTGTCCGGTAGAGAAAGGCCAAGTCCGCGACGAGACCGGTAACTGCGTCTGTCTACCCGGTTCGGCTAAGGACGAGAACGACATTTGCATACCCTGTCGCAAACAGGCTGGAATGGTCGTCAACGAAGAAGGATACTGCGTGTGCGCTTTGGAAAATGGCATGATCATCGACGAGTACGGTCGTTGCGTGTGTCCAACGGAACACGGGTATAGACTGGACGCCAATGGATATTGTAAATTAGGTACAACGAAATCTAAACGATCCTGCCGTTGTCTGTCTCGTCTATGTGCGAATCAACTCTTAATGGAATTATTTTTTTAGTCGACATCATCGAATGCAGAACCGACGACGACTGCGCTGATAACAGACACTGCGACCCGACCAGCCGAACCTGCGAAGATCCTTGCCTGGCGCAACTGTGCGGCGTGAATGCTCTCTGCAATGCCACCCGTCATCAAGCTGTATGCACGTGCATCAGCGGCTACAGCGGAAACGCTTACAATCAGTGTCGTAAGGACAGATTTCTTCTTAGAATTTCCTCGACTCGTAAATGTTTCCGGAACTAACGGAGATTTCGTTCAGTAGACAACATAAACCGAGGGCGTACCGACTTCCCCAGACCGGACATAATCGTCAGCTGCTTGTCGGACGGGGTACAGGTTCTGATACACCTTCTGGACGACGAATTCGACGGCGTCTTGTACGTCAAAGGTCGCAGCAAAGACGAACAGTGCAGACGAGTCGTTTCCATTTCTTCGGAAACCATGCACAAGACCGAAATATTCAAGGTGGCGTTTGGAAATTGCGGACTGATACACGTAAACGTAGGTTTACTTTTGAATCAAATATTAGTCTTGCTATGAAACATGCCGATACTCGTTCAGTTTAATCTTGTCGTTAATTATGGGTACGAATAACTTTCTTGTTGTTAACAACTTGGAAATGTATATATATTTCTGACCACCAACTCAACCGTCGCAAAGAAGAACAAAGGACTGTAGGATTGTCTCTTTTTAACGTTAACAAATTTCATCCTCTTTCTACGCTTTCAGGGACAAGCCAGCTTTGTACTGGTTATACAAAAGCATCCTAAATTGATGACGTACAAGGCACAAGCCTATCACATAAAATGCATATACCAAACCGGTGAACAGAACGTCACGCTCGGATTTAATATCTCTATGCTGACAACTACTGGTACCATTGCAAACACCGGTCCACCGCCGATCTGCTTGATGAAAATCGTCACCCAGAGCGGAAACGAGATCAACTCCGCCGAAATTGGGGATAATCTGATGCTGCAAGTCGAAGTCCAACCTTCCAGTGAGTATACAACAGTTGGGTCGAAGTAGCGAATATTTTTACGAGCGTAGTTGTCGAGAATGTTGCGGACCACACGCGTTCTAACCTGCTCTACGAATCGTAACCTTCGCGTTTCAGGTATTTACGGTGGATTCGCTCGAAATTGCGTTGCCAAGACGATGGAGGACAACCTGGAGAACGAGTACATCGTAACGGATGAGAACGGATGCGCGACAGACCCAACGATATTTGGCGAGTGGGAGCAGAATCCTGAAACGCAGGCGTTGATGGCCAGCTTCAACGCGTTCAAGTTCCCAAGTAGCGATAATATTCGATTCCAGTGCAATATCCGCGTTTGCTTTGGACGTTGTCAACCCGTTAGTACTTCCATCCTTGCATTCGAGTCGTTTATTGAGCATCTAAGCGATTTAGAAGCGATAGTAACCTTCGGACCGGTATTTCAGGTGAATTGCCGAGGATACAACGCGTTTGGTCGCCGTAGACGAGACGTGGAGTCCGAAGTAAACGACACGTCTTTGAGCATCGCGGACAACTTTGAGGGACAACTTAGAGAAGAAATAACCATTCAGTCGAATCTGATATTCACTCTGGACGGAAGAGAAGAAAGGCATCCAGGGAACGCACCAGAAAGTAAATAAACATATCATTAAAATCGCCTGGCTAAACCGAGGCTTCCATGGTGACCTTTGAATTTATTTATCAGCATATTCTACTAATACGTCATGTTTATCGTTTCAGCTTCGGCGCAAAGAGTGGAGGACATATGTGTTTCTATGGTCGGCTTTGTGATAGCATTAGTAATTACAGCACTCCTGGCACTAGTCGCTGTAGCTATTGCTGTATCATGCTGGCTAATGGCGTATCGTCGCCAGCCAAAGACTGCTGGACCACTGCCACATCCACCAGAGTTCCCAAATCCGCTGTTCACTACTGAATCTGTAGCTGAACCATCTCCTGATTATCACCTATCATAAGTCTTCTAGGATAATTATTATTTTATAACGTAATTTTATAATGGTCAATTGGAACGCATTTCTGACCACATCTCCTGGTGGTCGGTTTTGTATTTCTATGAACGACTCCTCCAATGACTAGCCCTCCGTACTTTCCTCCCAAGGGTTCACAATAACCGCGTCATATGTTCACTGTTATATATTATATATATGTATGCGAGTATCCTAAATCACGATATATATATAATATATATATAAAGATATATCTACTATTTATGGTGATGGTTGCTTCCATTATCTAAACATGAAAAATTGTCCGGCATACCTTTTTTCTTTCTGAACTATCCCCAGTATTTAGTCATTGGAAGATTCGTTGAGCGTAACACTGCGAATGTAATTCCCGTGTAAAGTCAAACGAATTAGTCTAATATAGCTTTCTTACTTCGAAAGTAGGTAACTGTACATTTTCTCTAATAAAACGCTAATGTAATATTTTTAAAAAAATATTTTTCACTGATTCCCCGAAAGAAACACATAACAAAAAAAAAATGTACATATCGAATTGAGTAACCTCCTCCTTTTTCGAAGTCGGTTAAAAAGAAACGTTCTACTAAGGTAAGTGTCGCACATTAGAAAATATTTATGCGTATATCTCTGCGTAGTGTAAAATAAAGTCTCTGGTAAGCGTCAGTCTGTTGAAATTGTATTCTCAACAGGCAAGTTAAGGTGATTGAAGTTGACCTAAGCGGAGAATATTATTCACATCGAAAGCACGTCCCATAATTAAATTAGAGAAACGTCTATTCGCCATTATTCTTCTTGCAACAAGATCTTAAACAACTTAATTTATACGAAAGCAAATCATAAACTATTAAATTGTAGCTTCAAATGCTTTTAATGAAGCATTTATATAATTAAATAAAAAGACATTCAAATTTCCCGCGGGAAATTGTGTCGCCATCTAGCGGTGAAAAGGCCGAACTAATTTTCGGAGTATGGTCAGCGCCTCTATCGGGAAAACGCTCAAGTTTGTCCTCAATAGTTCCTTTCCTCACTTCTAGATGGCGCTGTTTACCGTGTGTTTTACCGACCTGTCGATACATTACCATCATGTCGGTAAATAACACTGATAATGGCGCCATCTAGCAGTAAAAATAAAAACTATTCGAGGACAAATTTGGACGTTTTCCCGATAGAGGCGCTGACCAAACTCTGGAAATTAGTTCTATATCTTCATCACTAGATGGCTATTGATTTGAGCAAAAAAGCGGGAACCCACAAGGGAAACTACGATGGTTTAAAAGTTTAAACAATAAAGCTAGTCTAGAATATATTTCATAAAGTCGATACATAATTCCTTAATATAAAAAAGTAATTTAAGATTCAATGAGGCCATTCTTCACGTAAAGAAAGGTTTTAAAAAATAATACTGTATTTAACACGAAAATACATGCATACATACAAAATATATATTACATAAATAGAGATCGAATTCACTGTACATTAAAAAGAATTCAATTCGATTATACTTCCAGGATTTCTGTTATTTAATGGAGACGGTACAGTAATTAGTATGCTAACAAATAAGGAATGAAAGTATGTGGAAGAAATAGATATTTTATTAAAATTCTTCGTGTGTAATAGAATACGAAGATCTTTCTGTAGGGAAGCCCCAAAAGAATGAAGGATAACCTTTAACTTCTCTTTCTCTTGCAACAAAAGCTGAGAAAGAAGAAATACAATTTCCTATGAAGTAATTTGCTCTTCCTAGAATAGCTAAATCTAAATGGGGCGATGCAGGCGGATCTTGTTTAAAAACTGATACCTGGAATAAATGTAAAAAGATCATTCCATAAATATATGTATGTTCGATATCTTTTCCTGGAATGTAACACGTATTATTATGAAATATATTGGCCAATTCCTTACTTCCATACGTGCCAGCGCTTTAGTAAGTTCTTCGATCATGTAATTATTATCGGATGCAACAAACACTGATTTGACGTCGTTACCATTGCGTATGACACGTTTGAGATGACGCACTATTAAATCGAACGATGGTAGACACATAGCGGAAGTTGCTTTTCCGCGTTCATTTCGATAACCAAGACATTGAGGAGCAGCGAAAAGATTTGGCGTGCTTGAAATAAATTCGCAAGCACGAACCTGTAACGAATGAAATAATATGTATTTATTTTATAGACTTTTATTTATATTTCAGTACCCAATAAGTAATAGATATATACCCAATCAATTCCGTTACGCAAATGTATTCCAATGAAGGCTCCCTTTGACAATTTTTGTTTTATAAATGCTTTCGCTTCGTCGAGCATTGCCGTATTCCATTGGAGACATTTATGTAACTTTTTATTTTCCAATTGAACAGGAAAACTAGCAGGTGCACCTGTGAATGCTAATACCGGCCAACTTACTGCAGGATATCGCTTTCGCCATTGTACAGCCATGTCTGTATGATAGACATCGTAATGAAGAGGACCATAAAATTCTGATTTTACAAAATCTATGTTATATGTGTCCCAGAATGGACCAAACGGGTTTCCCTCTTTAGCATTACATGAATCTTTTTTACCACGTGCAGAGTAACAGAAAGCTGAAAGCGATAATATGTCTCAGAAGGGCATCTAATCTTTTCATTTAACATTCAAGACTTACATACTCTTTCCTTAGGTTGCCATATTTTTGGAGCAATATCGTCCATGAAATCCTCCATTACTATTGCTTTATGGCAACTTTGTACTTGTGAAACATTAAAATATTTATCAAAAGGAACTTGTATCTGAGGAATAAGCAAAAAATACTCAATCATCACAACTACAACTATTTGGTGATAGTTAAATATCGATTACTAACTGATTTAGTTTCTCCAGTTCTGTATTCAACCCATGGTGGTAGAACCAGAGTACGATTTATTGCTTTCGCAAATCCTAAAGCACCTAAAAAGTGATCTGCTTGATTTCCAAATCTTCCTACGATACAGAGTCAAATTAATCATTTGAATGCGTAATTGTATTCTATAAGAAACAAGATTACATGAAAGAATGTGATATCTTACCCATACACGGACAGTAAACAATATATCCATTCGTATCGATATCAAAATTTTCGCAATAAGTACTGTAAAATTTGGTCAATAGTAGAATGAAAAAAATAATACTGAACATTGTGATCGAGTTTCGATCAGTTTCGTACGATGTAAGTGATTTGTCGTATAATACTCCAAGTCAACCTATAAACCGATATAATTCTATTTTATACCATTTTATACATATCCATCATTACTATGGATACGTGCATCGATCACTGAAAATATAGAAATACTTTCTAAAATCAAAACCACAGAGTAGTTTTATAGAGATGAAACTCTTGTCAGAACCTTTGATGTTCGTGACATATAGTAACTAGGAAAACAGTTCTAGCCATACCGTTTTCAAAATCGTGTTTTTACAAAAAAACGAATTTTTAAATTTATTACATTACGATACATGATTACATAATCAAGTAACCTCGATTATCTCATAAATATTTTAAGTAAATCAAAGTCAAAGGATATGGGATTCAATAATAAATTCGTTTACATAAGAACGTACATGCATATATATTTTTGGAAATACACATTTTTTTTCTTTATATGTTGTAAATATTCGTAGATAAATGTTCGTGATTTTACCATACTTTTTGTACAGTACATTGTATCTGTAGACTTATTGCATTAAAAATATTTACATCAGTATTACATTGAAAAACAAACATGCAAACATAGATACGCGTCAAAGAGAAATTATACAGATGAGTTTATAAAATATTCATAAAAAATTGTACTATAATCCCATTAATACAGTATTTGTAGTAACAGGCGTTTGCGAAGGTGCGCTGGCTTGCCTCACGCTCATTTCCCAGGTGTCCAATAATTGAGATACAGAAAAACGACGAGGAAGCTTCGTTATACGCGCGTTTAGAGCTTTTTGTACAGCGCATAGGAACGTAGTAGCGTATTCATGAGGCGCCATAACGCAACGCGGAGGCGTTAGGGGATAATCAGCAGGAACTGTAACCGATACTGGTGGAACGCATGGAAGATGACGATCGTCCAACCAACATATTAATTGAATACACTTGGATCCATTTTGTTGCGCTGGATCAAGGCTAACCTATAAAATATGATATCCATATATGTATTATACGAAAGAAATATATTTGTAACGAAGTTACCTTAAATCGTTGATCTAATCGTGCTATTTCTCCCTGTAATACATCTGGTATATCGCTAGGAGATTCTTCTATTTTTTGTTTCTTTAATGGCGGTGGTAAATTCCTATTTGCATAAAGAAAATTTCATTAATGGTACCATGGAGTTTAATAGATAGTTCTTTATAGAATATAAATATTACACACTTTATTTCTGGACCAAATAAAGCTTCTAGACATGGACCAAAGGTACGTTGTAACGTATGGTTGACCACTGGGCTTTGAAGGTGCGTGCTTACTGCTTCCAAAAGTGGACTGAAGAAATGATGTTCTTTTAACGTTGATACTCGCCCAACACTAGCATCACTACGTTTAACGTCCACTTTTTCAAGGACTACCTCACACTTTAACAGTGTATCCATCGGCATACGTTTGCTAGGGTTCGATAAAATTTCTAAAAGCTTCTTCATTTTACTTAATTTATCGACATCTACAAAGGAAGTAAATGTGATATATATTTATATATATTACCTAATATGTACTACGTCATTATATTTCCTAATTTACTTACTTCCATCGTTACCCATCTTGGCGATCATTCTTCGCAAAGGTTCAATGTATTTACTCAATTGTCTAACTTTATCTCTATACGCTTGATCTTCTTGTTGCGGACTTGGAGTAGCGCCCACACCTCCTGGAGTGTTCAAAGAACTGCTAGGAGATGGTGCCATACCTAGTTGAACGCGTATTATTTATTATCTTTTTCATTTGTATTTGAAAGTATAGATTACCTTAGATTCCAAATTCTTTAAACATACCTACAGATCGTTGAGGTCCTCCCATTATAGCATGTTGCGGGCTCGGAGATGGAACTAACGCTGGAGAAGCTACCATCTGATTACTGCAAATATAATATCATTTAAATATCTATTAATACTAATATGTTTAACAAATGATTTCAGAACATAACCTCGATGGTGCCCCTAAACCAGCTGGACTTGGAGCCGACGGTGACGGACTTTGTCGTAAAAACTGATTTGCTGTAACGTTTCGAGGACCTGGAAATCCAGTGTTTATCATTTCACCTGACTGTAAGTAAAAATACTTGTGAACGTTTCAAAATATTTTCGCGCGTAATTATATATATATTAATTTTTCATTTACATACTTTTCTTTGCATATGATTTAATTGTTGCATTTGAGCAGAACCTAATTGCGCCGAAGTAATTTGATTCATCTGTTGTGGCATACTAGTTTGAATTCCACTTATAGATCCACCAATTTGATTACCCATTTGACCTGATAATTGATTCTGCATTTGAGTCTGAAACAAATACGTATTTTGTTACTTATTTGTATATTTGTATTACAATCATTGAAAATACATACTCCTTCTCGCGATATGTATACCTGCATGCTTTGCTGCATTTGTCCTGGAGTAATTTGTCCCATTTGATTAGGGACTACTTGATTCATTTGCGGAGGAATTTGTCCTTGCCCCATTTGATTCATCTGGGTTAACATCGAATTATTTTGCATAGTCTGAATTGAACTCATATGACCCATCGGACCACTGGTTTGGGCAGGCATCATACCCATTCCTGGCATTTTATTTTGCATACCTTGCATGGTCATAGGTTGCCCAGGACGTTGATTTAGACTTTGCAATACTAACGAAAATCGTTAGTACAAATTAAATTAATTGTTGCGAATAAATTTATAGTTATGTAAAATCAACGTACATATTCAGTTGAACATATTATTTATTTATGTAAACAGAAGTAAGAATACATCGAAAAACGTGATAAAAAATAACATATGCAAGTTATAGATAGATAAACATCTTCTTTCTGATCAATTTCAAATATAATAACAACTTAATATAAAAAAATATAGTACGTATTCAATCACTTAAACATATTACAATGATATAATTAAGATGAAGATGATACTTGTTCGAAATATTCATTTCTAATGAAAATTTCAAATGCTTCCATTAGAGGGAAATCAAAAAATATTTTTAACTTCTTTTCGAGTTTATGTACACACATTTCCTTCAATTTTTGCGATGCACCTTGTTTGCATATATACTCATATGCAAGGCTTGCAATTTGTAGATTTTCATCTAATTCTAGCTTTAGAATAATAATATCTTTGTAACTTGTTTTCTCT
Source organism: Hylaeus volcanicus (assembly GCF_026283585.1). Taxonomy (NCBI): domain Eukaryota; kingdom Metazoa; phylum Arthropoda; class Insecta; order Hymenoptera; family Colletidae; genus Hylaeus; species Hylaeus volcanicus. The sequence continues at coordinate 3,488,194 of NC_071983.1, read as the reverse complement.
ATATCCATTGGCCACCCTTTCTCTTTCAGCAATACTTTCACAATGGTCAGTGATTTATTTACTTCAAATTCTATATCACTATATGTTTCTTTCACTTTATCAATTACTTGGTACACATATACTAATCTTCGTGCAAAGGTATCTAACAAAATCTTGACTTTATCTACCATTTTAAGAACTCTTTGTCCAACAGGATCATGAGTGCCTCTCTTTATTTCATTATTAATATTTATAGTTTCTGGTAATCGAGTGCGTCCTAAACTGATGTACCATTTTCGTAATAATTGAATATATGCGAGTGTTATTTTAAATTTGATGCCTTTTAAAGAAGATCCAGTAACAATAGGTTTATAATGATAACAAACTCGATCATCTGCTAAGGCAACTTTCATGCCACATTGCTCTTCAATTACTTTTGCAAAGTTTTTTCTGTAACTGATAGTATGTTTCCATGATTCATGCAATGCTTCTTCATCTTTTCTACGTTGAATATATTGTTGAAATTCGACTTGAGATGGTGAATTCATTAATTTTTTATATTCAACTGAATTATCAGAATCATAAAGAGAATAACTTTCTATGGAACTGTCATACTGTGAGTAATATCTGTTAGTCAGTCTCGACATTTTTCTGAGTTTGTTGTAAATATGACACAAGATTTAGCAATAAACAATGATTATAATTTTGTAATAACAGTAATTAGGTTAGGTTAGGTTTCTCTGTTCTATAAAATAAAAAATATTCAATAAAATTAACAATTCAGGATACTACATATTACAGAGTATTTAAAGTTTATACTTTTAGAATAGTTCCCTCCAAGAAAGAAAATTCTAGATTCAAATACTACTCTTTGTATCTGTTGCAAGTTTCTTAGAGTAACCATACCTTCTCCATAGATTTTTGACATATAAATGTTGGAGAACTTGCAATGTTATTATTGAGGTCATGTTTCTCAAAACAAGATACATCTTTGTGTAAATTTTAGTAACTAAGATAATATACCTCATTATATGCACTATGAATATCAGTTTTTGTTATAAAAGTGGATGTGGCACAGATGAATTTTCTGTTTATAATATCTATATCACAACCAATGACATTTGATATTTATAGTATACAGGATTCATCCTAACAAGTGATACACATTTCAGTGGTCACAAAAACGTATAAACATAAAAATTTTTAGGCAGACTGCTAAAGATATAATTATTTCTAACAAAAGTTTACAATGTTGATATGTAAACTTACGATTGGTAGCAGTATTGGTAGGTGGTTGCTGAATTATTCCTTGAGGATTAGATCCTGGTCCACTCATACTCATCATTTGATTAATACCAGTTCCCTGGCGTGCCAATGTTTGCAATGCCCCAATTGGATCTGGCATCCCTTGATTTCCTGTACCACCTGTACCTGGTGCAGCACCTCCTGCACCTTTCTTGGAGTCTAAAAAGAAAATGGAAATATACATTTAACAAATACTTCTATTTTAAACTCTATGTAATAAAGCAAATATATATTACTGAGTTCTCTGACATGTAGAATCAACCTGGCAACAAAACCTAGATATTCCTCCTGCAATGAGACAAGTCTATGTTAGTCATGAAATTACTTAATAATTTTTAAACTGGAAAAGTCAACAAAGTAAATTTAATAAGAAAAAAAAGTACAACATACCCTAGTTTTTGCCTTCTGAAAAACATGATTTTCCATATCAATGCTATTTCTTGTAGTGGGCATTCCAGACGTTTGTACAACTTCATCTCTGTAAAGAAAATATTCAGTATATACGATGGGCGATACTGTTATCATTATATTTTGTAATATGTATTATCAGAATGATATTATCATGAATTAACTTACATTTTCGCAATTACACTTTGTCGGAAACTTTGCGTTTTCCACGAATTCTCGTCAGTTGCCATATTTTTACATTCACTAATTAAGTAAACAATTAAAAAAATCTGAAAAACTTCTATCAGCATGACCATTAACGACTAAACATGCTTACTGGTATTACTGATACTAATGCAATGCATACAGATCAATGCAGATACAGTAAACTGCAAACCTGATTTTCAAAGAATTGTAAATAGCCCCTTTATCACGTTTCTATGAGAAAGATATTTTTTGATGCATCCATTGAATCCTGGTAGATAGCGCTGTAAATTAACCTCAAAATAAATGTCTTATAGCTAATATTGCTTATAGCTAACCTCAACATTCACAATGGCAGAGATAACATTGACGGAAGAAGGATTAACGCAGAAACATAAAAAAGAACGAAAGGAACTACAAGGTAATCGAGTTAAGTAACTCTAAACTCCGATATTTTTTTTTAAAATGTCGCTTTTATGTTTCAAAACAGTAATCGATCGAAATGTTACTCTTACATATGTGCGTTAAGTTATGCTCTGTTACTAGCATTTAATTATATCACGTAAACACATATTTTACGTACACATTTGTACAATTATCGTTTCTGAATTACAGCACAAATACAAATTTTAAAGAAGTCAATTTGCAAGGGTGACAAAAAGAAGAAAAAAGAAGTTACAGAAGAAATTAGTCGTCTAGAAGAAGCCTTGGATGAAAAGCAAGAAGAAGAATCTACTAGATGGAAAGTTGCACATCTTAATATTAATAACACGGAAGATGAGAATATTGAAAGTTATAATGATGAAGTGATAAAAAATGATATACAACACGAACAGTTGACACACAGAGTTTCGAAAGCACAAAAAAGGAGAGACAAAAAAGCAAATGCAGAGAGAGAACGTAATGAGAGAATAATAGAGCAAGAAGCATTAAATGTTTTTGGCAAAAGAAATGTTGAATTGCAAGCCATAAAAAAAATTCTTCAAGAACGTGATCTAATGATGTTTGATATTCCAAGTGATGGTCATTGGTGAGATACTTATTTGTAAAGTATTAGTTCTGCATTGATTATAAATATTTTGTATTAATTATACAATTCTTACAGTTTGTATAATGCTGTTGCACATCAATTGAAAGTTATAGGAGAAACACCATTGAATTTTCATGAACTCAGGACAAAAACTGCTGTACATTTAAGAGAGAATATGAATGAATTTTTACCATTCATTTCTAATCCAGATTCTGATAATGTTCTTTCACCTGAACAGTATGAGAAGTATTGCAATGATGTAGCAGGTACAAGCGCTTGGGGAGGTGCTATTGAGGTTAGGTGAATTGGAATTTAATGTAGAATGAAGTTTTTCCTAATGATACTTATATAATTACTTTTATTTTAAAATAGCTACAAGTTCTTTCGCATGTATTGAAATGTCCAATAGAAGTTATTCAAGCAACGAGCGCATCGTACATTGTTGGTAACGAGTATAGCAATGGGAAAAGAATGATATTAACCTATCATCGTCATATGTACGAACTAGGTGCCCATTATAATTCCGTTACAAAATCTGTTAAAGGAGAAGAAAGTTGATAAGTACTGATTAATATTTCTACTTAAGAAATTAAATATATAATTTCTTAAAAGTTTGTATTAACATCAAATGTACGAATCATTCAAAGAGCTGCCACAAGTGGTATCCAGGAAACATATCAGTCATATCTTAAATTAAACCTTAATGTTTCTCTGGTAACTAGCCATGTACCCAAAAAAAATTAGTATTTTGTGTCAATAGTAAGTTAGACTTAAAATATAAAGATAATGTGAATCAGTAGGTCTTCCTTTAAGTTTTTTTTTTTTTCTTTATAAATGGTCATAGTAAAAACTATATTAATTACTTAAATGTTTGACAATATAAAGAAGCTGCCAGTGAATTGCAAGTACACATTGTTCAGTGCTTGCGCTTGCTCCGATGTTCTAATGTAAATACCTATTTATTTTTAATTATGGGTTATATATTTTATATTAAATGTTTAATTTTACATGGGAATCGAACAATGAAATATTTAAAAAAAATTTATTACAGCAGAAATATTAAGATTGTGTGCATGCGTGAATATATATATAGTAATAATTTTCTGATGTGTTTTTAATAGATTTATACTATTTTAATGGTAAGTAATATGTACAAAATATAAAATAAAAAATGATAAAATATTGAAGTGACTATTAGTTTGTGGAAGTACAATTTATTTATATTCAGTATGAGTCACAGTATAAGAGTTTGTTTCATTTATCCACATTACTTGCACTGGTGTCATCCACTGTTTTATCATTGTCAGATACTTTGTTTTTATTTGGATCGTCTGGTTTCATTTGTGGAAACAGTAACACTTCCTGGAATTATATATACACATTTAACATTACTTTATTTTTATTTTTGTTTACTGGAATACTAACCTTAATGTTATTAGAATCTGTGAGGAACATAGTAACTCGATCGATACCCATTCCCCAACCAGCAGTTGGTGGTAAACCATATTCCAACGCGGTACAAAAGTTCTCATCGACTAATTGCGCTTCATCATCACCAGCTGCTTTGTCTTTGGCTTGGTCCTCAAATCTATACACATGAATTGTTTGTTTTAGGTTAGATCGTTATCAGTGATAGCTTTTTACTCAAACAAATTACCTTTCTCTTTGTACCATAGGATCATTCAACTCTGTGTACGCATTGCAGACCTCTTTCTTCATAATAAATAACTCGAATCGTTCTGTAAGACCCTTTTCAGAACGATGCCATTTTGCTAGCGGAGACATAATTTGCGGATGATCCAAGATGAATGTAGGGTTGATACAAGTTTCTTCTATAAATTCACCAACGAGCTGTTTAGAATATACATATACATTTAGTGGATATATATATATATATATGTATATGTATAGTTATAATTCCGAAATTTTGAAAAAGTCTTACTTTATCTAGCAACCTTGCTGTTGTTCTCGGCAAAGGACACTCAATTTCATGTTTGATACAAATTTCGTTAAATATCTTATTTGATTCTGGTGTATTCAATTCGTTAGCTGGCGGTAACTTGACTTTTAATACTTCTTCTAGAGTCTTCATCATGGAAACGCGTTTAAAAGGTGGAGTGAAATCAATTTCTACCGCTTCTCCTTCTGGACCATCTGGATGATACATAATTTTGTAACTACCATGTATGGTCTTCACCATCTCGGATACCATCTGCTCTGTGATTGTCATTAAATCATTATAATCTGCATAGGCCATATAAAATTCACAAGTGGTAAACTCTGGATTGTGAGTCATATCTATTCCTTCATTCCTGAATTGTCTTCCAATTTCATATACTCTATCTAATCCTCCGACAACCAGCATCTAAAAGTGTAAGCAGTATTATATTAATATAATTTTTACATAGTCAATTGTGATTATATAGTAGTATGTATTACTTTAAGATACAGTTCTGGAGCAATGCGCATATATAAATCCATATTTAATTCATTGTGATGTGTAACAAAAGGTTTAGCTGTGGCACCACCAGCAATCATATTCATCATTGGTGTTTCAACTTCCAAAAAGCCAAGTTCATCGAGAAACTTACGAATATACGCGATCACTTTCGCTCGTACATGGAACGTTTTTCTTACTCTATCGTTTAATATAAAGTCCAAATAACGTTGTCGAAACCTTGTCTCCTAATTGGTTAAACATAATATAATTCTTAACAATCATAAATCACATACGCGTTAGAATAGAAGTCGTTCCTTTATACCTTGTCTTTTAATCCAAAGTAAAGATTAGGTAACATGTGTAAGCAGGGACTTAAAAGGGTAATACTATGTGGCATTATAGAAAATTCACCCTTTTTAGTTTTCCCAGGATTTCCGATAACACCGATAATGTCGCCTCTTCTGATTTTAGAAATATCAGCAACAAATTTTTCTTCATTCGCGTAATTTCTCGCGTTAGCCATGACTTGAATTTTAAGACCTTCTCCTCTTAGGTCATAAAAAATAAGTTTAGCACCAGATTCCCTAATAGCATATACACGGCCAGCAATACTATGTACTTCATTCTCTAATACTTGACCATCTGTCAAGATGTTGCTAAATTTTTCAATGAAATTTTCTAACGATATGGATACATGAAACTTATGTGGGTAGGGGTTGTTGTCTGTATTTTTAAGGTGGTTGACTGCTTGTGTCCTGAGTTTAATATATTCCTGAAAAACAGATTACACAATTAAAATATAAAATGTTTGAGTACAATAAACATAAACATGATGAACATAAATGATTGTTTACATTTGGACTGATCTCCTCTTCTTTAATATCATTTTTTCCCTTAGATTTGGCTTCACCTTTCGTTGTTGCTGGAGTAACTGCCTTTGCTTCTTTCTCTGCTTTCTCTTTCAATTTCTGTTCTGTCTTTAGACGTCTTTTCAATTCACTGTAATTATGATTGGAATATGTGATGGTTCTTACCCTTAATTAAATAATTGAAATTCTTCTTAAATTGAACGCACTTTGTTCGAAAATGACACACAGTTATACGATGTAAACTTGTAGGTTTTCTATTAAATAGCAGCGGCAGTACAGTGCCAGTCAAAGTTTTGGTTATGTTACACAACATGGTTAATTAAAAGTATCGTTGTTATTATATCAACAATTTATGTGCATGTATATATAACAAGTATACTTAATCATCAATTTTTACGAGATTGCATTATCTAGCACGTGGAAAAATACATAAACGCAGGCAGTTGTCCATTAAACAACGTGGATAGCCAGATCGTTGCATTCACTATTGCTCTATTTAGGTTATGTTAGAATAATAGATCTAAATAAAAGATAATTTCGAACAGGTACAGAAATTGGAACAAATAATCCAATTTCCTCTCAGTATTATTATTTTACTCACTTTTTTGATAATTTTTCACTCGTAGTGTCCGCCATGTTGGTAAACCTCCGTAGAAAGTACTCTCCTATGTAAGTTGGCGAACCTGCAAAATGTCAAGCTACTCATTGTCAGTCGATACGTTTCTTTGCGCCAAATTATAATTTCAAATTAATTAGACAGTTTAATATTGTGTTTGTTCAAGTTTTCATTATCTCGAATATAGTCTTTCAACTGTATGAAAATGTTAATAAAAATGTCTTTTTGTAATTCGAGCGTTGCTGCGGAAAATATTCAAAATGTGTTACTTTGGAAACCAATGCTTGTTGATTCGCGCTTTTGGAATCAATCGTTTCAGTGAAAAGTGTTTCACACTTGTGGGCATTTTTATGTGAAAATGGATGGCTGTTTAGGATGCCAGGACATAAAGGCGTTGCAGAATTTGATTAGTCCACCGATAGATAACTCGGACTCTGAGGATGATCTACCACAAGCTGGCGCACGAAAACTTTGTAAGTAGGAAAGTTTCGAAAACGCAGTTGTTTCTATTCCTTCTGTTCTACGATCTTACGATGACTACTATCAATTACTATGACAATTAATGTCTACGACTACGATAATGGACAATAATTACGAGGAAACCGTTAAATTTTAAAGGTTTTTCAGGTCCCAGCGATATAGGCGCCCAAACTGTGGCGAATGGTGCCCCTGAAAATGCAGGCCCGCATGGACCGCTGAAAGAAGGGCCTGACGATATTTGGCACCCCTCCGAGGCAGACAAAGCGCAATATTCTGAAACATGCGATCCAAGAGAGGTGCCCGAATACGAGATGAAATTTAAGCAAGCTGTGTCAGCGGAGGATGTCTTTCTAGGCGTTAGTTTTCTTTTTTTTAATTTCTTACGATATTTTTCAGCCTCTTGAGGGACGAATTACTTTATTAAAAATGAATAAAAATTCAAGTTTAAGTCGCAGACCAGTCAATACTCTTACATCTTCACCTACGTTGTTGTTCTTGATTATCACTAATTGATTACATGTTGGTAGATCAGATGGGCTTCAAAACTCCGAGCACGGCTTCCTGCGAGTGGCTGGCCATCCTCGTGAAGATGCCGCAGGAGTCGCGCGACAGAGTCGAGCTCACCGTGGAATCCGACGCGATCGACGTTCGCAGCCCAAGGTGAGAGAAGGAGGCGAGAATTTATCGACGATTTCGCCAAGTTTCATTGCTTTGACTCGGGGGACGGCTCCGGAATTTCTTTGACAATTTTACGAGGCCGTAAATCTGTCAGAGCGTAAAGTCAGTCACGATCTTCCAGATATCGGCTGCACCTCGCGACACCCCATCCGGTCGATCCCAGTGTCTCGTCTGCCAAGTGGCACACCGACGTTTCCGCTCTGGAGGTCACGCTGAAACTCGTACGCGAGCTGGACGCCGTGAATTTTTAATCTACCCATTACGTGTTCGACTTTGTATGTAGAAGTGTCAATATATTTGTATCTTCTTGAAATGCGATACGTGATTTATTCACGGGGTTGGTCGATTTTTGTTTCAGACGGAAAGTAGGTAAACTTTGGAAATTTATGATGATTGATCTGTTCGTGTTTTCAATGTTCTGATATGTTTTTGGTAATGTTTGTGATGGTAAAATTAATGATGCTATTGTGGAGTATCATAGCTATTATAGTCAGTTCCAAGTCCTGCAGGCTTTAACAAAACTTAGCATAGTGAGGAGCCTAAGTGAACCTAAGTCAGGTTACCCCTGCCCAAGGCAGTCGCTAATGACCTCGACGCGACCTAGAGCAGTCAGCTAGAAAGAAAGAGTAAATAAATCCACGGCTCGTAAAAGCTCACAGGGTCAAAACGCCAGGACCCGAATTTCATCGATAACATCTCGTTCGTTGCTTGTAAACATTTACGTCTCGGGACAAAGACACGCGACGCGGTAAATAAAACCCAATCGAGCGCTCCGTAGACCCATTTCGTAGTCGATAACATCGTATTACCAGGCGGTAACAGTTTCTTTTTTCTCTCAAGTTCTCAAACAAATTACCGAAGCTGTATTTTCCCGATAACAACGGCCGTATCGATGACGGGGAATCTCGAAACACGATGCGCGAGTTCGGCGCCCAAGGAACGGTCGATGGAACGAGGGTTAAAACCGCGCTCGAGGACCGACTTCGTTCCTCGTTTCTCCGCTTTTCGTCGAGACCGATTGACAATCGACTTGATCCGCCAAGAATCGAGTAATTTAGTGGAGTGTATGCCCGGAAGCTCGAGCACGCTTTCCAGCTATTTGAACAGCCTGGATTTGTTACCGTCAGTCACTCCTCTCTATCCCTCTAGCTCGCGATTCTGTGGCTGATGCGTCTTCTGCAGGGTACACGGATATAATCTGATACAAGGAACGATCTGTAATTTGGTACTGTACGGCCTCCGCCACGGAAATTCTTGCGATAGCCGAGAGGTCCGTTTCGAAAGTTTGTCGTTAACCCGGCACATTTCTCTTCTTCCCATACGAATTTCATCTATTTTCATTCATATACGTTGTTTCCACGCGAGTCGTGAATCCAGATGCATTCCTAAATAAGCTAAAAAGAGCGAAGTAGAGATTGAAAATTAATGTCTTCATTTAGAAAAGTGCCGCTCGAATCGTTTACCCCAATTAGTTTCAAAATTAAATTGCTCCTAATATTAATGGCCTGAACAAAAGCGCAGGACTCGCAATTAGCGGGCTCGTTAAAAATGGTAACTAGATCAAGAACGAACGTCCCCCATTTTGGAATGCGTACTGCAAATTGCGTTTTGCGTTAATTTATTCTAAAAAATTCTATGTTTACGTAATGCTTGGTTCACTCATAGACGACTGGGTGTCTCTGTCGTTTACCTTGAAATATTTTTCATGAATTCCATTGCGCGAGTGTTTTTAACGATCTCGATCCCTCCGACATGAAGTTACAAGCAGCCAGAGTTACTTCTTCGTCGTCTATGGATTTATTTGCAGCTGTTTCAGGAAGAACGAATGCAAAAGTTTTCGCGTTCGTTGCACGCTGGATCGCAGGTCCGTCTGCGAAGTTCGACGAACTTTTTTCAGTCCAGGTTGTCCCCTGGTATTAGTTGAAACAGCCAATTAAAGTGATTGGATATCGACCGGGCCTTACAAGTTGTCCAGAGTTTCTTCGCAAATTAAATATTTTCTTACCGAACATTGATTGCCAGCTTCGATGGAAACCGGGCTTCGAAGTAATTCGTAACGCTTCCGATGCTTGCAATAAAAAGCTTTAACTGGGGGAGAGGCGGAGCTTGGCGAAATTAACAAGGGACGTGAGAAATTGATTCGCGTACTTCGTAAAAATTGAATTCGAAAAGAAAAATTTGTAGTAGCGCTTTAACTTAATGTCACGATGCTTTAAAGTACTTAAGTAATCTATCCTGTATTTTAAGTTGGGAAAACCGTAATATTCAATGTGTTTGCGTTAGTTCGGTTACGATGATCAGCGACGTAGAACAGGTTTCGTTCGTTTTATTATCGTTTCGAGAGCGTGCACGTGTAAATAACGATTTTATGTATTCTCCAGCGGTGAAGGATGGCACAGAATTCCGTAGCCTGTAGTTTACACTTACACACTCTGTCGCACGAAAGATATTTTATACAAGAGGTTTCCGGTGATGGTGAAAATCAGCCGAATGGAAATTTCACATCTAGCTCAAGGAGACTGTATAAGCTGTTTACGTGGGAAAATAGGTAGAAAAAAAATCGATAAACACAACAGGATGCGCGACGCAGATAAAAATTCTGTTAGCTTCCCTATAGACGGCATCAAACGAAAATATCGAAGATCCGAAACTGAAGTTGAACAGTTTGTGTACATTTTAGATGAACGACATTTCTATACGTTCGTGTAGTGTTTATTTTTATTTCAGCACTCTTGAATCAGCCACTTCGGGATTAGATAAGGTCTTCGTTAGGTTTCCACAGTCTTAACTTTATTATTTCATTGCTTTTTAGACAAGGGGTGATGATAAGATTTCCTTGCGTTCCTGTAATATTAACATTCGCGTATTATTTGTAAATCTGCCATTCCAGAAAGTAGACAAGGTCTCTATTTCCTTCTTCTATTATGGTTTGACTCGGTCGGTGGTGTTCGAAACTAGTTGGTTAGTTATTTATTTTCTTTAGATATAATACATGTATTGGTGCATATCCAAAGATGGCGTTTGAGGTATTCCAGTTCGAAACTATAATGGATAAGAAGTTCTCGCAGCGTTTCCGCGCTATTATATCTTTCTTTTATTCCGTTCGAACTAGACGGATTCGATAAAACAGAGAAGATCATGGCTCGCGGGCGCAACATCAATTTTCACGCGTCGAAATTATTCGCGTCTAAAGTTTGCGAGCATTATAACAGTTATTCGCGCGAGTTGCGATCCTCGTCTTGTCCAGTCAATTTCCTCGTAAATTCCGACATTTTGGGAACTTTGAAACGGAACACCTTGAACGGGTTCGCTCGTATGACCCGACGGTGACATATTGCATAATGCAGTGCAGCAACACATTGTGATGCATGAAGAGAGATGCACAACGAGGCGCCAACGGTGAACGTTGGCGTCCTCGATGCAGCCGAGTTCGATTCTTCCGCGTGAATCGATTGTCGAAACTGTATCGAGAATTGAAATTCTTTTTGACAACTGCGCGTTCCATCCTTCTCAGTTATATTAAGCTTCCGAATAGTTCGAGTATTCCGTATTATTTATAGAACTAAGGAGGATCACGTTCGCTTTTGTGCATCAACGTTTCCGATATTTTTAAACAACAAAACCTCCGTTACAGAAAACATGTACGCTTACGAAAAGACGCGATACCATGTACTCGATCTTGATATTGTTAAGTCATGGAAGTCTGAGATAGAGGTAGTTTTCTCTGTAATTCTTGGGAATGGAAGTTTAAAAGGTACCACACCCTTTTACCTTCGGAAATGGTTTATCCGTACTCGTTTCTACGTTACGTAAACAAGAGAAACTAAAAGCACGATCGGATCGTATTTCTCGTCGAACGATTAGCTGCTCGATTTAATAAACGCCGCGAATAAATTATACGGAGCTATCGCCGGTCGCGCGTTGTATCAATAAAATTCTGCTCGTTTCTGGTCGACGGTGTGTTCGACAGCGTGTTTGATAACGCAATATTGCGCGCGATAGTGTTTACCGGCGATACTTGGTCGACTGTCATGTTTGATGTACGCCGATGACGCGCGACATTCGGGTAATTATAAGTCTCGTCACGAGACGCTGCACGCTATTTTGTCGTAACAGTACCGGGGAAGTCGCGACGACAAATTTAACAACGGCTGCAAGCGAAACCGGGCTAACTCGTCTTGGGGAATTAATAATGTTGTGGTATCTCCTAATGAAGGTTTTCAACGCATGCTCGAGGAAGCTTCCGTTGAAATTTAATGATTCATGTTTGTATACATTTTCCCATCGAGGAACGCGAATGCGACCACGCCGCTGAGGACTTTGGTAGACCGTGGAGATCGCGTGTGTGAATAGCAAATACGAATTTTGGGAGATACGTGGAGGAGTCCCGAATGGGCCTTTAGGGACTTTAAATTGTATCAGGTCATCCCATAAGTAATATCGCCTCTTACGTTACTGTAAAAAAATACCTTTTCCGCAGTTTGGTGATGTATTTATCGAAACAGACGGATTCTGATGATTTTTTTTTAATTTTTAAATTTAAAATCTGAAGGACACTGCCATGTAACTAAATCAATTTATTTTTAAAGGTTTGAAACGGAGATTACCTCGGCACACGTGCAATTCTTCTGCAGAGGATTATAATTGCCTATTCTACGCAGGATTAATATCCCATGGACGAGCTTTCAAGCAGTTTTACCTTGAAAATTTGATGAAAGTAAATGACATTTCGCGTCCACCAACCTGAATACGTAGTTTCCCCTCGTACAGTGATCAAATTCTCCTTCGACCGCTTCCCAGCGTTCTCCTCCCTTCTTTCAGGATCCTCGTAGGTAAATCGAACTGGATCAGTCCCAATTACACGATTATACAGTCTCTATTCACGCACGATAATTACTGTTTTAACGGTGGAACGCTGGACAGTGAATTAGATCGGTGAAAGATAAATCAACGGCAGGCCCGATCAATTCATGACGAGATTCCGAGCATTTCGATAAATTGTCGGACAGCCGTGCCTGGATATTGTGAAATTGCTTTGACACATTTCCTACCATTTGGCCAGAGCCTCCTGCGCGTTGGGAATCGATAAATCAACCGATAGATAATGCACACGGACAGACGCAACGTATGCTCACCTTGTTCGTCAACTCTACTCGTTGTTTCTGGTCGGCGATTCATCTATGTTAATTCCCCGTCAATTTCCAACGGATAATGCCTTCGCGCGAGACGTGTTTATTCCTGGCATTTAATACAGAGACGGTAGATCGAATCCCTAACGCTTTCATGGATATATTAAGCGCGAAAACAATTATTACGGGAGTTGATTTATTCGCCCGTCGAATTACCGTGGAGAGTTACGTGTACGGTATTTATTTTAAAGTGATCGGTGAAAAACGTTGACCGAGTTTCGGATCTCGTAGGGCTCGCTCGAATTAGTGCTTCTGTGTCACCTGGATGCGAGTACAAGTTGGAAACTCTTGAGAGCAGCGGGAAAGGTACATTTTAGCTTGATGTGCTGTTTTATCTTACTTATCTGTATGTTAGAAATTTTAGGGTAGAGATTTTATTTAGGATTGGAGTCAGTGCTATAAATTCGCGGATAAAATATTTCATCGCGAGATCGTCATTTTCCTCCGCAATCGAGATCGTTCCAATTCTCTGCGCACGCAACATCTACGCATTTCGAATCAGAGCGCAATATCTCCACGAGAGAACAGACCAATACCCCAGCGATCACGCAAACTTTTACGACCCGATGATATCACGGAATCAGCATCCAACGGAAAGATCAAACGAAGGTCGACGATCCCGCACCACGGAACCTGTTGACATTGATCGTCTATTGAACGAACGGACGTTTAGCTCTCAGTCTCAGTTATTCACTTAACCGTGATCGCATCAGGGATGTTTATGAAAGACGAACGAAAATACGGTCGCGATGACGCGAAATTGAGACGGGAATGAAGTCACGCGTCAATTTCGTCGCGTTAAGTGTCCTACTTTCCTGTCGGCGTTCATTTAGATTTATCGAAGAGCATCTTCACGGTGAACTCTTCAACTGGATGCAGCACTATGCCATAGTTCGTCGAGCAAACGCGTAGAATCGCGTCACGTAATTCCACGATGAAACGGGAACGGGTAGAAAACTCGATTCGAGCGTCTGGTCTCGCCAGTGGGAGATTATATGTAGTATAGGGGTGTGGGAGAAATGCTTCTTCTGGGTGCAGGAGGTGCAAATAATTCTAGGTTTATTAGTACCATGTACTATGTTTATTAGTCATCGATGGACTGTGGGTGTTGATGCATTCGTGGCAAATTGAGGTATTGGTAAATGGAGGAGAATGTACATATATTCATGAAACATAAATAATGTACAAGTTGTACATGTTACACGTATTAAACATAATACGCACCTTATACCATTTAAAAGAGAAGATACACCTTTCATTTAAGTTTCGATTCATTTTCTGTATCAATAAAAGTATGACACGCAGTCTAGCCTTTAACATACAAGATAAATTAATAAGGAGTCAGCTTTGTCCACGCGTGGCAAGTTTTTCTGTTTCATCGAATGTACTTCTCTCAAATTTTCTTGAAACGCTCTTATTTTTTGAAAAGTGTGAGACAGTGGTACTCCTACCACGCGACTCGTTCAGACAACTGAGCAAGCAATGAAAATTTAGTCTTCTGATGAGTCCACGCGGTTTATTTCCGCGGTCGTTTTGAGCCCAGACTCGAGGTATGCGCTCGAAAGGTAGCCTCGCTTGCTTTGCGTTCTCGACAAACATTAATTTACGGAAAACCGGCTCCAGCGGGACAAAAAAACAAAGGGAACGCGCTTCATTAAAATTTACTCTCCGTTCTCGAGGCGAGATAGAAAAATGTCCTACTGTTATTCGTGTCGTAGTTGATATCAGCGCTGTTCTATATGAAAATTGGTCTGAATTTTTCGAAAAAAAAAACTCCCTGCTCTCCTTCAAATAAGTCGATAAGCTACGGTCTCTATTTTCATCATTATTTCGATTACAAATAAGTTACACACCCCTGTATATGGACCTACTCGCTCCAAACTGAGGGGGGGGGGGGTAGCTTCCTTAGACAGTGTCTCTATTTTGCACTTAATTTCTTCAAAATATTGAAATACGAACGACCAACCTAAATCGTTATCTATCCTAATCGTTAATCGATTTTCCGAATCTTTATTGTTTATATTTATCGCGTATACTCAGTTTTATTTTAAAGTTTGTCTCCCTTGAAAGGTAGAGAGTCTGTCCTCTTTTACCCCTCTTTAGAAACGTCCGTGTCTCCATGTACAATTCCCCAAAAGGCATATAATTAATTGCGTATTACGTCGAAACAATGCGTGTGTAATAGTCTTCGGTTCGCTGCTCCCGAACGAGGACAAAATTTTTGCCAGGCCAGCAATCGTTTCACCTCTTGTTTGCGGTGAAGTTCGAGCGTGAGGGTTCGCAGAACTACTGACCACGGATGCATCGCGCACGTTTTATCGCGGGGTGATCGATAGGGGTGGATCGGTGGGAGAAGAATTTCTGCGAGGACAGGGAGAAATTCAGTAAACTGGCGCAAATATTTGTACACGCGATTGTCCTAATTCAGGAGGGGCATTAATTGCATTCGAAATCGCTGGTAGAAACTTGCGTGAATTTCGTTGCGACTCGAGAGTCGGATACGTGTTGTCATAACGGTTTCATATGCTCGGCAACATTTCACCGTGGTAACTAGTAATATATTACACGTAGTAATTTGTGCGCCCTGGACTTGTTTATCGTCTCGACAAAAGTATAGTAATTGGATGAACGATGTACCGCTGGTGCGTTGAAATTTTATCAATTTGTATTATGATTGGCTGAAGATAAGACAGTAGAAGAGAGAGAGAGAAAGAGAGAGAGAGAGAGAGAGAGAGAGGGGGGGGGTCAAAATTGTTCAATCAACACTAGAATATTTTCTGTGACTAATGGAATAATACTTTCTTTTTTAAACCTGTTTGAATTCTTTCCGCGAACAGCGCTATAATCTTGTTCCACACTGAATCGATAACGTTGCATTCGACGCTGAAATGGTACAAGACTTCTACATGCTAATATTTATCACAAAATGATAAATTTAATACTTTTTATATCGTAAATGCGTTATATCAATTGTTCATTAATTTTTAAGCAAAATATAAGTAAGAAAAAAGAAACTGCCCCCAGAGAGATTTGAACTCTCGACCCCTGGTTTACAAGACCAGTGCTC